>NC_057810.1:579022503-579089940 GCF_018294505.1 Triticum aestivum | reverse complement strand
ATTTTGCTATATGGTTTTCTTGTTTCGATTCTTCTCTTTCTGATTATAACTATTTTTTTTGTTTTTATTATGCCTTTTTCTGGCTTTATTTTTGTTTCATTTCTTCATTTCGGTTATTTTTCCTTCTTTTGCTTTTCCAATATCTTTCATTTTCCTTTGTCATTTAAATTTCATTTATATACATGAACATTTTTTGAATATATGGTACCAATTTTGTTTCGAAGCATGGTGAACTTTTTTAAATATGTGTTGATTATTATTTGTATATAGAATAAACATTATTAAATGTATGGTGAATAGTTTTTTAGATAGGGTGAAGATGTCTAAACACACGTTGAACATTTAAAAAAATATGATGGGGATTGTTTCTTTACGGTGAATATATTTTAATACACACTAAACTTTTAAAAGGTTGAATCAGTCGGCGGTACCCACAATCACCCCCATCGACCATAAGGTGCCACCCCAACAACTCCCCGCGCGTGCCGTGGACCTTTCCCCGACGAGACCGAACAAGATCGCGCTCGAGAGGAAGTTCTGGGGAGAGGGCTTGCCCTTGCTCCACGTGGGGTTCAGGACATGTACCATAAGGTTGAATCAGCTGTCGGCGCCCGCTTCCCTGCCGTCCTTGAGTATCTCGACGGCCGTCTATGCGGAAATGGTAGCCGAGTTCACGCCGGTCTCCAAAAATGTGGTTGTATGCATCCAAGACGCACGAGCATTCGTCGACAACGTGGCCGCGGAAGCGACAGGGCCTCCCCGCCTGCGAGGTCACTTCCAAGAGAAGGAAGAGCCCGTAGTTGAATGAAAGAATCACAGTTCTATGATCGTTCAAATCCTTGTAGTAATCCTTCTTGAAATCCATGTTGGAGTCCTATTTGAAATCCGAGGTGAAATCCTAATTCAAAAGCTTCCATTGTTGAGAAGAAAAAAATTGTCTTCTGGCCACCGGTAAACGAGTCTCACACGGGAAAAAGATTATAGAACACGCTTTTATAGTGAATTCTGGGTTTGCACGAAGTTTACAGACATGACGACCCAGGTTGAGCTGCTTTTAGTTCAGGTTCAGGAACCACTTGCCTCGCGATCTACTTTCTGTCGTCTCCTGCGTCGCCTCTGTGCGATCCAACTTGCATTTACACTGGCTATACGCCCCTTGAGATCCCTTCCCTTTCCAGTGCATCTCGCCGCGAACAGGACATGGAGAAAAAGGCGGTGGAACAGACGTTTCCGCCCGCGCCCAAACAAGTTCCCCCTCCCCCTCACATAGTCACATGGCACGCACGCACGCCATGGACCGCACGGCGCGTGCGAAAGGACGGCGAAAGCGCCATGGAGCGGCCGCCGGTGGTTGCCAAGAGAAACCCCTTGCTCGGCAGTACGTGCTCTGCCTCTGCCTCGTACCGCCGCTCGATCCCCTCGCCTGGTACCACATCCCGGCGTACGTTTTGTACTGTAGATGGAGTCATTCCAAGCCGTAGCACGAGGTGGGCTGCCCTTCGGGACAGCACGAGGGGCAATGGCATTTTTCTTTTCGGCCAACTGGATGGCTGGAGAGTGCGGCCAGAGATCGACACGAGGTTGTAGGGTTATAGTAAAATACTCTCTGATTTGGGCACGGAGGGTGTTATAAAATGCAGATCATTCGGGAGGGAACATGGCCGGGAACAGGAGACTGCTGCCGGCGCCTTGGGACGTGTGAGACGGTCGGGAAAGTGTGGACAGCTAAGCACGCAAAGCGTGCGTGGAAACGCCTAGGCTTTGCACCTCCTTTTGCTGCTACTTGTTCGTTGGAAGCATCCGGCTGGGGGAAACGGCTGGCAACTCAAACTCCGTTCACTAAGCGCATCTCCACCCGTTCGGCCCCCAAGGCGCCTAAATAGAGCGGCTTGGGGGCGTGCCGGCGCTAGTTCGGCCTCTGGGACGACCTAGCTCCCAGTCACGACCCCACGCGCCGGCTTCAGGATGCGGGAAATTTAAACTTGGTCGTTCCCGCTCTCAAAAAATGCCGCAAAGCCGGCGATCGGACGTAGTCTGGCGTTGCAAAAAACAGAGCGCCGCCGCCGCAAGTTCGCGTGCGCAACGATTCACTCGGCGGGGTCGGCTCCAGGCGTTGGCGGAGTCGGCGTGCGCGGGCTCGTCGGTGTCGGAGCTGCTTCGGTGCTGGGCTGCGTCGGCGCGGCTTCGGCACTGCTGGGCGCCGATGTAGAGGCGTCGTTCGGGCTTGGCGTCCGTGTGGTCGTGGGCGTCGTCGGCGTTGCCGTCGGCAGCTCGTTCAGGATGAGGCCGCGCTGCATCAGGTACCACGCCTTGAGCTTCTCGTCGTTGCTCTGGAGCATGTCCGCCCCGCCCATCAGAAAAGCCATGTCGGTGTTCCTCTTCTTCGCGGCGACGTTCGTCCGGAGCAGGTCGAGCTTGATGGCGTTGTTCTTCATTAGCGACGACCACCGCACCTCGGTCTTCTCTTCGCGTAGGACGGCCCGGGCCTGGGCGTCGGCGAGGCAATGCTCGATGGACTCCTGCACTCGCGCTTCTTCTTCTTCTGGCGCCCGCTTCTTCTTCTTCTTCTGACCTAGCCGCCCACTTCTTCTTCTTCTGGCGCCCCTTCGTCGGAACAGGAGCCGGCTCCTCCTCCTCCTCCTCCTCCTCCTCCTCGGGTTCCTGTGCGTCGTCGCCGTAGACGTAGCCGAGCTCGGCCTCCATGTCGTCGCTGAGGTCCACTACCTCGTCCTGGGTGGCGAACCCGGGAGACGCGGCATCCGCGGTCGATCCTGTCGCGATGATGTCGTCCATGTCGGCTCCCGTGTCGTTTGGGTCGCCGAGGTGCGAGAAGGGTAGCGGTCCGCGATAGAGATGGGGCGTCGGTGTGGACGCGTAGGCGGCGGGCGGCGAGTAGTTGTATGGAGGGTACTGCACGCCGACGAAGACGGGCGAGGGCGTGCGTGTAGCGGGATGACCATGAGGGAAGGTCACGTTTGGGTTGAACCCACCGTGCGCGTCGCCGTCGGCGTAGCCGGGCGACGATGAACCCCATGGAGATCCGTCGCCTTGCTGTCCCCAGGGCGCGTACTGGGCGTGGCTGACGACGGGTGGATTCATCCCCGCCTGGTCGACCAATGAGGAAGACGCCGCCGCGCGTGCCGCGTTGTCGCGGGCCTTCTTGGCTATGGCCCTGTTCCGCCTGTCGGCGGTGACTGCTTCGCGCCGCTGAACTTCCCCCCTCCACTGGCGTTCGACAGGCCCGGTGGCTTCGATGGCGGCGCCCTCGGCTTCCTCTGCTTCGGCTGGGCCATGGCGCCAGTCGCGGTTGCCGCCGCGCGCGGCATGGCGTACTTCTTCAGCGGCATGGCGTACTTCTTCGCGGCGAGCGGGAGGGGGTTTGGCGGGAGAAAGGGAGAGAATGGCGGGAGGAAGGCGAGCGAGCGGGAGAGATGTGAGGGAAAAGCGTCAAGAAACGGCGGGAAAAGGCCCTCGGGTCGCCTCCAGGGCGGGCCCACGCGCCTTTTTCTCTTGTGCCGGCTCCCCAAGCGCCCCCCAGGGCGCCTGGTTCGGCCTGGGTCCGCCGGCACCAGTTTTGGCCCGAGCCGGCGAAAAACGGGCTTCTGGGGCACGACTGGGGCCTTTTTTTGGCGCCGGCGCGGCAAAATCGCCTGGGAAGGGCCTGTTGGGGGCGCGGCTGGAGATGCCCTAAAAACACTGCGGGTAAGGGCATCTCTATCACTGACCGCAAGCCGGACACCGCATCCATGAACACAGATGTGAGAGCTAGTCATCCAACATTAGTACATTTCAAACAATGTTTGAACTAAACGGAGGGAATTCATCAAACATGGTGGATTTCAAATATAAATTACATATAAAAAGGTCGAGATTTCGATCGTTTAACTAAATACTAGAAAAAAATCTAAACCATATATCGGACGACCACCTTGCACGCATGGCCGCCCTGCCTTGCCGCACCATCTGTGCCGCCGTCTTCATCGTTGTTGTCCCTCCAGCGGCGGAAGGGCGTCAGAGGGCCACATCAGCTACCTGCCTGTCGTAGAGTCGTTGCTCCGCCTCGTCCTGCTCGGTGCGGAGGGCCACCGTGGCCAATGCGAACGGTGCCCGCGGAGCTCTGACGGCGGCCTTGCCCCAGCCAGCGTTGGTAGAGGAGTCACTAAGCGACCACTCCTCGCCGATCTTGGCAAGCTCGCCGTCAAGGCGACGGCGGTGCCTGGCGTCCATCTCCACGGTGGTGATGGAGCGATCGAGTGCCCACACGGCGGGGAGTCCGGGTCATTGCAGCCCTATTATGGCGCCGCGTCAGACTTGGCGAGTGGTGTTGCACTGGTCGTACCGGGCCTGTTGCCTCGCCACACACTCCTCCTATGAAACGACTACCCTCGAGCCCGAGGGACCGCCAACACCGCCGCCTTCGAGGTAGTGGACGATGCGGCCCCGCGCCTTCGTGATCGCGTGCAGTAACTCCTCCTTGATGGGGCAACGGTTGCAGCGGGGCGGCGACGGACCCATCAATGCGGGTGTGCCGACTGTGCGCTGGTGATGCGGGCTCATTCTTGACGCGACATTCACTTTGGACAGCGCGGTTGTGGGGGGTCGACGTTGACGCGGCGTCTGATCTGGACGCCGTGGTTACACGGGGGCGTCGCCGGCTCCTCCTTGACCCGCCGGAGTGGGGACGTCGGCTCCTGCTTCACGCGGTAGCATGGCGGCGATGGTGGCTCCTCCTTGACTTGTGCCGGTGATGGTGGCGCCGATCCCATCTGACGGAGCGAATGCTCTGTGATGATCTCTGTATGACAACCGAATTCTTCTTCCGTCAGAGCGGCCTCCGTGAGGAGGCAGGGCCGCTGCTACAACTACTGCCGGGGCGTCTGGTCCTCCTCGTTGCCACAAGAGACGATGATCTCCTCCTTGTCAGAGGAGCCAACTGCCATGGATGCCTATGGGCCCGATGAGCGAGGGCGACGGTGCCAAATTCCACCTAATGATGTACTACCACCGCCACCACCTCCGCCTACCGGTACGGAGAACCATGACTTCGGCATCGCCGATGAAATTGAAGGGGCTCTGAGAGGACGAAGATCGTATGTGCATCACCAGTGCATGACTTAAATAACCGTAGCCAGGCTATGCGAAGGGCCCGTCCACCACTTCAATGGGGTGCAGCGACCGGATTAAGTTGGTTCCTTGGGAAGTTGCGTCCGCATTAAAGTGGCGACTCTAGAGAGGTCGCGTGGTCAGCGCCCCGCCAATCCAGTCACGTCGCTCGGTATCAATGTTGGCGGTTACATGCTCTGGTCGGCATGAACATGACAGAGGAAACGACGCGTGCATCGGATGGAAAGCGCTGGATAGTCGGGAAAGGGTTTTTTGGTGGGCCTGGTTAGTCAAGCGCTCGCGTGGCAACGTTTCAGACGCCCACAACCCTCCCCCTCCCCCCCCAAATTTGTCTCCGGTTTGCGGAAAAACATGATCAGCATGCAGACCGATACAGGCCCCCGTTGGATGGCAAAACACATCCAGACTGCGTTGTCCGGATGGTTGTGGGTGATTTGAGGGTCATCATTGGAGATGCCCTAAGCTTGGAGGCAAGTCAGCCATACAATGTTTTACAATCTATTCTGTACTCGAACCAAGAGAAACCACAGTGCACGGTGTACAATGTCCATAGACATCTAGGTCATGGCTAACCTTATTTTGTGTACGACTAAGGGCATCTCCAAAACGGACCCTCAAATCACCCACATCTGTTTGAACCGCGTGGTCCGGACATGTTTTGCCATCCAACGTGAGCATGTATTTTATACCACCCACCATTTGATTCTTTCTACCCTATTGATTGTCCTCGCGGACACAAGCAGTGCACTACATAGTGTCCAGATCATGCTTCCAAAATTCTCCAATGGCCGCCCTTATTGCATGTTGTTGATTTAAGTATTCCCACGATTCAATACCTTTGGATTCAGGGGTTATTTTTCCCCTAGTAGCGACTATGGTTAGGTCTCCTCAAGTGATCACGCTCGCCATTGTGTCTCGCCAACCTCCGACTGCTCCCATCCATTCTCTAACCATCGTGATGGTCTCCCCCTCAGATCCCCACCCGCGGCTAGCGATGACGCTCGAGATAGCCGTACCACCGATGATCTTGATGACTTCTTTGGTCAACTTTACCTAGAGGGATAAGAGTTTGATGATGCGATTGTGGACAAAGAGGATCCGGTGATCAATGATCATATGCTATGGCTAGAGCTTGCGAAACTCCATACCGACAAGCTGTTTAGCCAGGCTGCGTTCTTCAAGGATATGTGGGTGGCTTGGAACCCCGTGCAAGAGCTTAGGTTCCTGCCTATGGGACCTAATTTGTTCGTCATGCAGGACTTGTGCCTAGGCGACTAGGAAAGGATCATGCACTAGGAACCTTGGTTGTTCCATTTCTAGGTTGTCTTGCTGCATCCTATGATGGTGTAAGTTGTGCAGAAGAGGTTTAGATGATGACTATTCCAATTTGGCTACAGATTCTGATGGTGTAACATACTGCCAATCCCTGACATGGTCGGAAGTACCAGGCCAGAGCCCGGACGCACAAGTTACACAGGTTCAAGCCTCCGGAGAATAATACCCTATGTCCTGCTTCTTCTTGTTATTTATGGTGATGGGATACCTCTTGCAAGGGAATACAATAGGAAACTAGTTTGGTATCGAGAGTTGTCTATCTCCAATATTGGATGTCATGGGTGATCCCTGACCTCCTGATACGTCTCCAACGTATCTATAATTTTTGATTGTTCCATGCTATTATATTATCTGTTTTGGATGTTTAATAGGAATTTATATGCTATTTTATATTAATTTTGGGACTAACCAATTAACCGAGGGCCCAGTGCCATTTTCTATTTTTTTTGCCTATTTAGAGTTTCGCAGAAAAGGAATACCAAACAGAGTCCAAACGGAATGAAACCTTCGCGATGATCTTTCTTGGACCGAAAGGAAACCATAAGACTTGGAGATGAAGTCGGAGATGCAACGAGGCGGCCATGAGGCAGGAGGGCGCGCCCAGGGGGTAGGGCGTGCCCCCCACCCTCATGGGCCCCTCGTAGCTCCCATGACCTAGTTCCTTCGCCTATATATACTCTTATACCCTGAAAAATCCAGGAGAGCCATGAAACCACTTTTAAACCGCCGCAACCTTCTGTACCCGTGATATCCCATCTAGGGACCTTTTCCGGCATTCTGTCGGAGGGGGATTCGATCCCAGAGGGCTTCTACATCAACACCATTACCTCTCCGATGAAGCGTGAGTAGTTTACCACAGACCTTCGGGTCCATAGTTATTAGCAAGATGGCTTCTTCTCTCTCTTTGATTCTCAATACCATGTTCTCCTCGATGTTCTTGGAGATCTATTCGATGTAATATTCTTTTGTGGTGCGTTTGCCGAGATCCGATGAATTGTGGATTTATGATCAGATTATCTATGAATATTATTTGGTTCTTCTCTGAATTCTTATATGCATGATTTGATATCTTTGCAAGTGTCTTCAAATTATCGGTTTAGTTTGGCCTACTAGATTGATCTTTCTTGCAAGGGGAGAAGTGCTTAGCTTTGGGTTCAATATTGCGGTGTCCTTTCCCAGTGACAGTAGGGGCAGCAAGGCACGTATTGTATTGTTGCCATCGAACATAACAAGATGGGGTTTTCATCATATTGCTTGAGTTAATTCCTCGACATCATGTCATCTTGCTTAATGTGTTACTCCCTTCTTTATGAACTTAATACTCTAGATGCATTCTGGATAGCGGTCGATGTGTGGAGTAATAGTAGTAGATGCATGCAGGAGTCGGTCTACTTGACACGGATGTGATGCCTATGTTCATGATCATTGCATTAGATATCGTTATAACTATGCGCTTTTCTACCAATTGCTCGGCAGTAATTTGTTCACCCACCATAATATTTGCTATCTTGAGAGAAGCCAACATTGAAATCTATGGCCCCCGGGCCTCTTTTACATATTATTTAATCTCGTTTACATCTTGCTAGTTTCTGATCTACTATTTTGCAATCTTTTACTTTCCAATCTATAAACCAAAAATACCAAAAATATTTACTTTACCGTTTATCTATCTCTATCAGATCTCACTTTTGCATGTGATGGTGAAGGGATTGACAACCCATTTATCGCGTTGGGTGCAAGTTGTTGATTGTTTGTGTAGGTATTCGGTGACTTGTGCGTTGTCTCCTACTGGATTGATACCTTGGTTCTCAAAACTGAGGGAAATACTTACGCTACTTTGCTGTTGGGGAACGTAGCAGAAATTCAAAATTTTCCTACGTGTCACCAAGATCTATCTATGGATAAACCAACAATGAGGGGAAGGAGAGTGCATCTACATACCCTTGTAGATCGCTAAGCGGAAGCGTTCAAGAGAACGGGGTTGAAGTAGTCGTACCCGTCGTGATCCAAATCACCGAAGATCCTAGTGCCGAATGGACGGCACCTCCGCGTTCAACACACGTACAGCCCGGTGACGTCTCCCATGCCTTGATACAGCAAGGAGAGAGGGAGAGGTTGAGGAAGACTCCATCCAGCAGCAGCACAACGGCGTGGTGGTGGTGGAAGAGCGTGACAATCCTGCAGGGCTTCGCCAAGCACCACAGGAGAGGATGAGTAAGAGAGGTAGGGCTGCGCCAACAGGGGGAGAAACTCGTGTGTTGGGCAGCCCCCAGACCTCATGTATTTATAGGGGGAGGGGAGGGGGCTGCGCCCCCTCTAGGGTTCCCTCCCTAGGGGTGGCGGCAGCCCCCAGATCCCATCTGGGTGGCGGCCAGAGGGGGAGAGAGGGGAGGCGCACCTGGGGTGGGCCTTAGGGCCCATCTGCCCTAGGGTGTGCCCCCTCCCACTCTTACCTGCGCCTTGGGCCCCTTGTGGGGGGCGCACCAGCCCACCTGGGGCTGGTCCCCTCCCACACTTGGCCCATGCAGCCCTCCGGGGTTGGTGGCCCCACTTGGTGGACCCCTGGGACCCTCCCGGTGGTCCCGATACGTTACCGAAAAAACCCGAAACTTTTCCGGTGACCAAAACAGGACTTCCCATATATAAATCTTTATCTTCGGACCATTCCGGAACTCCTCGTGATGTCCGGGATCTCATCCGGGACTCCGAATAACATTCGGTAACCACATACAAACTTCCTTTATAACCCTAGCGTCATCGAACCTTAACTGTGTAGACCCTACGGGTTCGGGAACCATGCAGACATGATCGAGACGTTCTCCGGTCAATAACCAACAGCGGGATCTGGATACTCATGTTGGCTCCCACATGTTCCACGATGATCTCATCGGATGAACCACGATGTCAAGGACTCAATCAATCCTGTATACAATTCCCTTTGTCTGGCGGTATTGTACTTGCCCGAGATTCGATCGTTGATATGCCGATACCTTGTTCAATCTCGTTACCGGCAAGTCTCTTTACTCGTTCCGTAATACATCATCACGTGATCAACCCCTTGGTCACATTGTGCACATTATGATGATGTCCTACCAAGTGGGCCCAGAGATACCTCTCCGTTTACACGGAGTGACAAATCCCAGTCTCGATTCGTGCCAACCCAACAGACACTTTCGGAGATACCTGTAGTGCACCTTTATAGCCACCCAGTTATGTTGTGATGTTTGGTACACCCAAAGCATTCCTACGGTATCCGGGAGTTGCACAATCTCATGGTCTAAGGAAATGATACTTGACATTAGAAAAGCTTTAGCATACGAACTACGATCTTTGTGCTAGGCTTAGGATTGGGTCTTGTCCATCACATCATTCTGCTAATGATGTGATCCCGTTATCAACGACATCCAATGTCCATGGTTAGGAAACCGTAACCATCTATTGATCAACGAGCTAGCCAACAGAGGCTTACTAGGGACATGGTGTTGTCTATGTATCCACACATGTATCTGAGTTTCCTTTCAATACAATTATAGCGTGGATAATAAACGATTATCATGAACAAGGAAATATAATAATAACTAATTTATTATTGCCTCTAGGGCATATTTCCAACAGTCTCCCACTTGCACTAGAGTCAATAATCTAGTTCACATCGCCATGTGATTAACACTGATAGGTCACATTGCCATGTGACCAACATCCAAAGAGTTTACTAGTGTCACTAAAATAGTTCACACGCCACCATGTGATTAAGACTCAATGTGTTCTGGGGTTTGATCATGTTTTGCTTGTGAGAGAGGTTTTAGTCAACGGGTCTGCAACATTCAGATCTGTATGTGTTTCGCAAATCTCTAGGTCATACTGCTTCCACGCTCCACTTGGAGCTATTCCAAATGGTTGCTCCACTATACGTATCCGGTTTGCTACTCAGAGTCACTCGGATAGGTGTTAAAGCTTGCATCGACGTAACCCTTTACGTCGAACTCTTTATCACCTCCATAATCGAGAAACATGTCCTTATTTACTCCAAGGACAATTTTGACCGCTATCCAATGATCCATTCCTGGATCATTCTTGTACCTCTTGACTGACTCATGGCAAGGCACACTTCCGGTGCGATACACAGCATAGCATACTATAGAGCCTACATCTAAAGCATAGGGGACGACCTTCGTCCTTTCTCTCTTTTCTGCCGTGGTCGAGCTTTAAGTCTTAACTTCATACCTTACATCTCAGGCAAGAACTCCTTCTTTGACTGATCCATCTTGAACACCTTCAAGATCATGTCAAGGTATATGCTCATTTGAAAGTACCATTAAGCGGTTTTGATCTATCCTCATAGATCTTGATGCTCAATGTTCAAGTAGCTTAATCCAGGTTTTCACTTGAAAAACACTTTTCAAATAACCATATATGCTTTATAGAAAATTGTACATCATTTTTGATCATCAATATGTCAACGACATATACTCATCAGAAATTCTATAGTGCTCCCACTCACTTCTTTGGAAATACAAGTTTCTCACAAACTTTGTATAAACCCAAAATCTTTGATCATTTCATCAAAGCGTATATTCCAACTCCGAGATGCTTACTCCAGTCCTTAAAAGGATCGCTGGAGCCAGCATACCTTTTAGCATCCTTAGGATCGACAAAAACTTTCTGATTGTATCACATACAACCTCTCCTTACGAAAACTGGTAAGAAACTCGTTTTGACATCCATCTACCAGATTTCATAAATGCAGCTAATGCTAACATGATTCCGACGGACTCAAGCATCGCTACGGATGAGAAAATCTCATCATAGTCAACTCCTTGAACTTGTGAAAAACTCTTTGCCACAAGTCGAGCTTCATAGATGGTGACATTACCGTCCACGTCCGTCTTCTTCTTAAAGATCCATTTATCTCAATGGCTTGCTGATTAATGGGCAAGTCCACCAAAGTCCATGCTTTGTTCTGATACATGGATCCTATCTCGGATTTCATGGCTTCTAACTATTTGTTGGAATATGGGCCCACCATTGCTTCTCCATAGCTCGTAGGTTCATTGTTGTCTAGCAACATGACCTTCAAGACAGGATCACCGTACCACTCTGAAGCAGTACGCATCCTTGTCGTCCTACGAGGTTCGGTAGTGACTTGATCCGAAGCTTCATGATCACTATCATAAGCTTCCACTTCAATTGATGTAGGTGCCACATGAATAACTTCCTGTGCCCTGCTACACACTGGTTAAAGTGATGGTTCAATAACCTCATCAAGTCTCCACCATCCTCCCACTCAATTCTTTCAAGAGAAACTTTTCCTTGAGAAAGGACCCGTTTCTAGAAACAATTACTTTTGCTTCCGGATCTGAAATGGGAGGTATACCCAACCATTTTGGGTATCCTATGAAGATGTATTTATCCGTTTTGGGTTCGAGCTTATCACGATGAAACCTTTTTCACATAAGCGTCACAGCCCCAAACTTTTAAGAAATGACAGCTTAGGTTTCTCCAAACCATAGTTCAAACGGTGTCGTTTCAACGGAATTACGTGGTGCCCTATTAAAGTGAGTGCGGTTGTCTCTAATGCCTAACCCATGAACGATAGTGGTAATTCGATAAGAGACATCATGGTACGCACCATATCCAATAGGGTGCAACTACGATGTTCGGACACACCATCACACTATGGTGTTCCAGGCGGTATTAATTTTTGAAACAATTTCCACAATGTCTTAATTGTGTGCCAAAGCTCGTAACTCAGATACTCATCTCTATGATCATATCATAGACATTTTATCCTCTTGTCACAACGACCTTCAACTTCACTCTGAAATTACTTGAACCATTCAATAATTCAGACTTGTGTTTCATCAAGTAAATATACAGTATCTACTTAAATCATCTGTGAAGTAAAACATAACGATATTCACTGCATGCCTCAGCACTCATTGGACTGCACACATCAAAATGTGTTACTTCCAACAGGTTGCTACCTTGTTCCATCTTACTGAAAACGAGGCTTTTCAGTCATCTTGCCTATGTGGTATGATTTGCATATCTCAAGTGATTCAAAATCAAGTGAGTCCAAACGATCCATCTGCATGGAGTTTCTTCATGCGTATACACAAATAGACATGGTTTGCATGTCTCAAACTTTTCAAAAACGAGTGAGTCCAAAGATCCATCAACATGGAGCTTCTTCATGCGTATTATACCAATATGACTTACATGGCAGTGCCACAAGTAAGTGGTACTATTATTACTATCTTATATCTTTTGGCATGAAAATGTGTATCACTACGATCGAGATTCAATAAACCATTCCTTTAGGTGCAAGACCATTGAAGGTATTATTCAAATAAACAAAGTAACCATTATTCTCCTTAAACGAATAACCGTATTGCGATAGACATAATCCAATCATGTCTATGCTCAACGCAAACACCAAATAACAATTATTTAGGTTTAACACCAATCTCGATGGTAGAGGGAGCGTGCGATATTTGATCACATCAACCTTGGAAACCCTTCCAACACATATCGTCAGCTCACCTTTAGCTTGTCTTTGTTTATTCCGTAGCTTTTATTTCGAGTTACTAACACTTAGCAACCGAACCGGTATCTAATACCCTGCTACTACTAGGAGTACTATTAAAGTACACATTAACATAATGTATATCCAATATACGTCTATCGACCTTGCCAGCCTTCTCATCTACCAAGTATCTAGGGTAATTCTGCTCCAGTGGTTGTTCCCCTTATTACAGAAGCACTTAGTCTCGGGTTTGGGTTCAACCTTGGGTTTCTTCACTAGAGCAGCAGCTGATTTGCCGTTTCATGAAGTATCCCTTCTTGCCCTTGCCCTTCTTGAAACTAGTGGTTTCACCAACCATCAACAATTGATGCTCCTTCTTGATTTCTACTTTCGCGGTGTCAAACATCGTGAATACCTCAAGGATCATCATATCTATCCCTAATATGTTATAGTTCATCATGAAGCTCTAGCGGCTTGGTGGCAATGACTTTGGAGAAACATCACTATCTCATCTGGAAGATCAACTCCCACTCGATTAAAGTGATTGTTGTACTTAGACAATCTGAGCACAAGCTCAACGATTGAGCTTTTCTCCCTTAGTTTGGAGGCTAAGAAAATCGTCAGAGGTCTTATACCTCTTGACGTGGGCACGAGCCTGAAATCCCAATTTCATCCCTCAAAACATCTCATATGTTCCGTGACATTTCGAAAAACGTCTTTGGTGCCTCAACTCTAAACCGTTTAACTGAACTATCACGTAGTTATCAAAACGTGTATGTCCGATGTTCGTAACATCCACAAACGACGTTTGGGGTTCAACACGCTGAGCGGTGCATTAAGGACATAAGCTTTCTACTATCCGCATAATCGCTACTGTCAACTTTCAACTATATTTTCTCTAGGAACATATCTAAACAGTGGAACTAAAGCGCGAGCTTACGACATAATTTGCAAAGATCTTTTGACTATGTTCAGGATAATTAAGTTCATCTCATGAACTCCCACTCAGATAGACATCCCTCTAGTCATCTAAGTGATTACATGATCCGAGTCAACTAGGCCGTGTCCGATCATCACGTGAGACGGACTAGTCATCATCGGTGAACATCTTCACGTTGATTGTATCTACTATACGACTCATGCTCGACCTTTCGGTCTCTTGTGTTCCGAGGACATGTCTGTACATGCTAGGCTCGTCAAGTCAACCTAAGTGTTTCGCGTGTGTAAATATGGCTTACACCCGTTGTATGTGAACGTAAGAATCTATCACACCTGACCATCACGTGGTGCTTTGAAACGACGAACTTTCGCAACGGTGCACAGTTAGGGGGAACACTTTCTTGAAATTTTAATGAGGGATCATCTTATTTACTACCGTCGTTCTAAGCAAATAAGATGTATAAACATGATAAACATCACATGCAATCAAATAGTGACATGATATGGCCAATATCATATTGCTCCTTTTGATCTCCATCTTCGGGGCTCCATGATCATCATCGTCACCGGCATGACACCATGATCTTCATCATCATGATCTCCATCATCGTGTCTCCATGAAGTTGTTTCGCCAACTAATTACTTCTACTACTATGGCTACTGGTTAGCAATAATGTAAAGTAATTACATGGCGTTGTTCAATGACACGCAGGTCATACAATAAATAAAGACAACTCCTATGGCTCCTGCTGGTTGTCATACTCATCGACATGCAAGTCGTGATTCCTATTACAAGAACATGATCAATCTCATACATCACATATCATTCATCACATTCTTCTTGGCCATATCACATCACATAGCATACCCTGCAAAAACAAGTTAGACATCCTCTAATTGTTGTTTGCATGTTTTACGTGGCTGCTATGGGTTTCTAGCAAGAACGTTTCTTACCTACGCAAAAACCACAACGTGATATGTAAATTGCTATTTACCCTTCATAAGGACCCTTTTCATCGAATCCGTTCCGACTAAAGTGGGAGAGACTGGCACCCGCTAGCCACCTTATGCACCAAGTGCATGTCAGTCGGTGGAACCTGTCTCACGTAAGTGTACGTGTAAGGTCGGTCCAGGCCGCTTCATCCCACAATGCCGTCGAAACAAGATTGGACTAGTAACGGTAAGCATATTGAACAAAATCAACACCCACAACTACTTTGTGTCCTACTCGTGCAAAGAATCTACACAATAGACCTAGCTCTGATACCACTGTTGGGGAACGTAGCAGAAATTCAAAATTTTCCTATGTGTCACCAAGATCTATCTATGGAGAAACCAGCAACGAGAGGAAGGAGAGTGCATCCACATACCCTTGTAGATCGCTGAGCGGAAGCATTCAAGAGAACGGGGTTGAAGGAGTCGTACTCGTCGTGATCCAAATCACCGGAGATCCTAGTGCCGAACGGACGGCACCTCCGCGTTCAACACACGTACAGCCCGGTGACGTCTCCCATGCCTTGATACAACAAGGAGAGAGGGAGAGGTTGAGGAAGACTCCATCCAGCAGCAGCACAACGGCGTGGTGGTGGTGGAAGAGCGTGGCAATCCTGCAGGGCTTCGCCAAGCACCACAGGAGAGGATGAGTAAGAGAGGTAGGGCTGCGCCAACAGGGGGAGAAACTCGTGTGTTGGGCAGCCCCCAGACCTCATGTATTTATAGGGGGAGGGGAGGGGGCTGTGCCCCCTCTAGGGTTCCCTCCCCAGGGGTGGCGGCAGCCCCCAGATCCCATCTGGGTGGCGGCCAGAGGGGGAGAGATGGGAGGCGCACCTGGGGTGGGCCTCAGGGCCCATCTGCCCTAGGGTTTGCCCCTCCCACTCTTACCTGCGCCTTGGGCCCCTTGTGGGGGGCGCACCAGCCCACCTGGGGCTGGTCCCCTCCCACACTTGTCCCATGCAGCCCTCCGGTGTTGGTGGACCCACTTGGTGGACCCCCGGGACCCTCCCGGTGGTCCCGATACGTTACCGAAAAAACCCAAAACTTTTCCGGTGACCAAAACAGGACTTCCCATATATAAATCTTTATCTCCGGACCATTCCGGAACTCCTCGTGAGGTCCGGGATCTCATCCGGGACTCCGAACAACATTCGGTAACCACATACAAACTTCCTTTATAACCCTAGCATCATCGAACCTTAAGTGTGTAGACCCTACGGGTTCGGGACCCATGCAGACATGATCGAGACGTTCTCCCGTCAATAACCAACAGCGGGATATGGATACCCATGTTGGCTCCCACATGTTCCATGATGATCTCATCGGATGAACCACGATGTCAAGGACTCAATCAATCCCGTATACAATTCCCTTTGTCTGGCGGTATTGTACTTGCCCGAGATTCGATCGTCGGTATGCCGATACCTTGTTCAATCTCGTTACCGGCAAGTCTCTTTACTCGTTCTGTAACACATCATCCCGTGATCAACCCCTTGGTCACATTGTGCACATTATGATGATGTCCTACCGAGTGGGCCCAGAGATACCTCTCCGTTTACACGGAGTGACAAATCCCAGTCTCGATTCGTGCCAACCCAATAGACACTTTCGGAGATACCTGTAGTGCACCTTTATAGCCACCCAGTTACGTTGTGACGTTCGGTACACCCAAAGCATTCCTACGGTATCCGGGAGTTGCACAATCTCATGGTCTAAGGAAATGATACTTGACATTAGAAAAGCTTTAGCATACGAACTACGATCTTTGTGCTAGGCTTAGGATTGGGTCTTGTCCATCACATCATTCTGCTAATGATGTGATCCCGTTATCAACGACATCCAATGTCCATGGTTAGGAAACCATAACCATCTATTGATCAACAAGCTAGTCAACAGAGGCTTACTAGGGACATGGTGTTGTCTATGTATCCACACATGTATCTGAGTTTCCTTTCAATACAATTATAGCATGGATAATAAACGATTATCATGAACAAGGAAATATAATAATAACTAATTTATTATTGCCTCTAGGGCATATTTCCAACATTTGCTACATCACCCTTTCCTCTTCAAGGGAAAACCAACGCAAGCTCAAGAGGTAGCAAGAAGGATTTTTGGCGTCGTTGCCGGGGAGATCTACATCAAGTCGAGCCATACCAAGTACCCATCATAAACTCTTCTCCCTTGCATTACATTATTCGCCATTTGCCTCTAGTTTTTCTCCCCCACTGCTAAAAAGATTTTTGAAAACCTTTGCCTTTTCTTCACCCCTCTTCTCGTCATGTCTTTTTGCTTGCTTCTTGTGTGCTTGTGTGTTGGATTGATTGCTTTGTCATGATGGTTCAAGATAATACTAAATTGTGTGGCTTTTCCAATACCAACAACAATAATTTTATTAGCACTCCGATTTCTCCTACTACTAATGTTGAATCTTGTGAAATCAATGCTGCTTTGCTGAATCTTGTTATGAAATATCAATTTTCTGGCCTTCCTAGTGAAGATGTCGCATCCCATCTAAACAATTTCGTTGATTTGTGCGATATGCAAAAGAAGAAAGATGTGGATAATGATATTGTTAAATTAAAGCTATTTCCGTTTTCGCTTAGAGATCATGCTAAAACTTGGTTCTCATCTTTGCCTAAAAATAGTATTGATTCGTGGAATAAGTGTAAAAATGTTTTCATCTCTAAGTATTTTCCTCCCACGAAGATCATCTCCCTTAGGAACGACATTATGAATTTTAAGCAACTTAATCATGATCATGTTGCACAATCTTGGGAGAGGATAAAATTGATGATACATAATTGCCCTACACATGGTTTGAATTTGTGGATGATTATACAAAAAAATTATGCCGGATTGAATTTTTCTTCTAGAAATCTTTTAGATTCGGCCGCGGGAGGCACTTTTATGGAAATCACTTCAGTATAAGCTACTAAGCTCCTAGATAATATTATGGTTAATTATTCTCAATGGCACACCGAAATATCCACTAGTAAAAAAGTTCATGCGATTGAAGAGATTAATGTTTTGAGTGAAAAAATGGATGAACTAATGAAATTATTTGCTAATAAAAGTGTTTATTCTTATCCTAATGATATTACTTTGTTGACTTTGATTGAGAATAATAATGAATCTATGGATGTGAATTTTGTTGGTAGGAACCATTTTGGTAACAACGCGTATAGAGGCAACTTTAATCCTAGGCCGTTTCCTAGTAATTCCTCTAATAATTATGGTAATTCCTACAACAACTCTTATGGAAATTTTAATAATATGCCCTCTGAGTTTTAGAATAGTGTTAAAGAATTTATGAGTTCACAAATGAATTTCAATGCTTTGATTGAAGAAAAATTGCTTAAGATTGATGAGTTGGCTAGGAACATGGATAGAATTTCTCTTGATGTTGATTCTTTGAAACTTAGATCTATCCCACCTAAGAATGATATCAAAGATTCTCTCAAGGCCATGAGAATTTCTATTGATGAGTGCAAAGAAAGAACCGCTAAGATGCGTGCTAAACAAGATTGGTTTGTAAAAGCGCGTTCTTCTAGTTTTCATGATAATAACGATGAAGATCTAAAAGTGATTGAGGTAAATCCTATTAAATCTTTGTTTTCCAATATGAATCTTGATAAATATGGGACTGGAGATGAGTCAACTTTAGTTAAAAGGTGTCGCAATGATTTAGAGTTTTTAGATCTAGATGCAAAAATTGATAAAAGTGGGATTGAAGAGGTCAAAACTGTAAGTAGCAATGAACCCACTCTTTTGGATTTCAAGGAATTTAATTATGATGATTGCTCTTTAATAGATTGTATTTCCTTGTTGCAATCCGTGTTAAATTCCCCTCATGCTTATAATCAAAACTAAGCTTTTACTAAACATATCGTTGATGCTATGTGCAATCTTTTGAAGAAAAGCTTGAACTAGAAGTTTCTATCTCTAGAAAACTTTATGATGAGTGGGAACCTACTATTAAGATTAATATTAAAGATTATAAATGTTATGCTTTGTGTGATTTGGGTGCTAGTGTTTCCATGATTCCAAAAACTTTGTGTGATGTGCTAGGTTTTCGTGAATTTGATGATTGTTCTTTAAATTTGCATCTTGCGGATTCCACCATTAAGAAACCTATGGGAAGGATTAATGATGTTCTTATTGTTGCAAATTGGAATTATGTGCCCGTAGATTTCATTGTTCTTGATATAGATTGCAATCCTACATGTCCTATTATTCTTGATAGACCTTTCCTTAGAACGATTGGTGCATTTATTGATATGAAAGAAGGAAACATTAGATTCCAATTTCCGTTAAGGAAAGGCATGGAACAATTTCCTATGAAGAAAATTAAATTGCCTGATGAATCTATTATGAGATCCACTCATGGATTGCATACTAAAGATGACAATACCTAGATCTATTCGCATTTTTATGCCTAGCTAAGGGCGTTAAACGATAGCGCTTATTGTGAGGCAACCCAATTTTATTTTTTGTTCTTTGCTTTGTGCTCCAGTTTAGCATTAAATAATTTATCTAGCGTCTGTTTAGATGTGGTCTTAAGTTTTAATTAGTGTTTGTGCCAAGTAGAACCTTTAGGATAGCTTAAGGTGAGAGTTGTGTTGATCCTGCTGAAAATCAGAAAATTTTGCGCTTAGTAAATTAGTTTTGAAAATTCACAGAAACGCGATTTTGATCTGATTCTTTTTACACTGGATTGGTACACAAATTTATCAGGTTTTCCTAATTTGGATGGATGTTTGGAGTTACAGAAGTATTCGAGAGTTACAAATTACTACATACTGTTCTGTTTTTGACAGATTCTGTTTTTCGCGTGTTGTTTGCTTATTTTGATGAATATATGAGTAGTATCGGGGGTATGAACCATGGAGAAGTTGGAATGTAGTAGATATTACACCAATATAAATAAATAATGAGTTTGCAATAGTACCTTAAAGTGGTGATTTATTTTCTTATGCTAACAGGGCTCATGAGATTTTCTGTCAAGTTTTGTGTTGTGAAGTTTTCAAGTTTTGGGTAAGGATTTGATGGACTTTGGAATAAGGAGTGGCAAGAGCCTAAGCTTGGGGATGCCCAAGGCACCCCAAGGTAAAATTCAAGGACAACCAAAAGCCTAAGCTTGGGGATGTCCTTGAAGGCATCTCCTCTTTCGTCTTCGTCTATCGGTAACTTTACTTGAGGCTATATTTTTATTCACCACATGATATGTGTTTTGCTTGGAGCGTCTTGTATGATTTGAGTCTTTGCTTTTTAGTTTACCACAATGATCCTTGCTGTACACACCTTTTGGTAGATACACGCATGAATCGTGATTTATTAGAATACTCTATGTGCTTCACTTATATCTTTTGAGCTAGGCAATATTGCTCTAGTGATTCACTTATATCTTTTTAGAGTACGGCGGTGGTTTTATTTTATAGAAATTGTTGAACTCTCATGCTTCACTTATATTATTTTGAGAGTCTTTTAGAACAACATGGTAATTTTCTCTGGTTATAAAACTAGTCCTAATATGATGGGCATCCAAGATGGATATAATAAAAACTTTCATATAAAGTGCATTGAATACTATGTGAAGTTTGATTCTTTATGATTGTGTTGAGATATGAAGATGGTTATATTAGAGTCATGCTAGTAGAGTAGTTGTTACTTTGAGAGATACTTGTGTGATAATTTGTGATTCCCATAGCATGCATGTATGGTGAACCGTTATGTGATGAAGTTGGAGCATGATTTATTTATTGATTGTCTTCCTTATGAGTGGCGGTCGGGGACGAGCAATGGTCTTTTCCTACCAATCTATCCCCCTAGGAGCATGCACATAGTATGTTTTGATAACTAATATATTTTTGCAATAAGTATGTGAGTTCTTTATGACTAATGTTGATTCCATGGATTATACACACTCTCACCCTTCCATCATTGCTAGCCTCTCTTGTGTTGTGCAATTTTCGCCGATACCATATACCCACCTTATACCTTCCTCAAAACAGCCACCATACCTACCTACTATGGCATTTCCATAGCCATTCCGAGATATATTGCCATTCAACTTTCCACCGTTCCATTTATTATGAGACGCTCCATCATTGTCACATTGCTTTGCATGATCATGTAGTTGAGATCGTATTTGTGGCAAAGCCACCGCTCATAATTTTTTTCGTACATGTCACTCTTGATTCATTGCACATCCCGGTACACCGCGGAGGCATTCACATAGAGTCATATTTTGTTCTAAGTATTGAGTTGTAATTCTTGAGTTGTAAGTAAATAAAAGTGTGATGATCTTCATTATTAGAGCATTGTTCCATGTGAGAAAAGGATGATGGAGACTATGATTCCCCCAGAAGTCGGGATGAGACTCCGGACGAAAAATAGAAATAAAATAAAAAATAGGCCATAAAAAAGGCCCAAACAAAAAAATGAGAGAAAAAGAGAGAAGGGGATCCATAAAAAAGGCCATAATAAAGAAAAATTACATTGATAAATATGTTAGGTAGCATTCCACATCAAAAATTCTGTTTTTATCATTTACCTACTCGAGGACGAGTAGGAATTAAGCTTGGGGATGCTTGATATGTCTCCAACGTATCTATAATTTTTTATTGTCCCATGCTATTATATTATCTGTTTTGGATGCTTAATAGGCATTTATATGCTATTTTATATTACTTTTGAGACTAACCTATTAACCGAGGGCCTACTGCTAGTTTTTGTGTGTGCCTATTTTAGGGTTTCGCAGAAAAGGAATACCAAACGGACTCCAAATGGAGTGAAACCTTCGTGATGATCTTTCTTGGACACAAAGGAAACCAGCAGACTTGGAGATGAAGTCGGAGACGCAACAAGGCAGCCACGAGGCAGGAGGGCGCACCCGCCATCCTCGTAGGCCCCTCGTAGCTCTCCTCACCTAGTTCCTTCGCCTATATATACTCTTATACCCTGAAAACATCCAAGAGATCCACGATACCACTTTTCCACCGCCGTAACCTTCTGTACCCGTGAGATCCCATCTAGGGACCTTTTCCAGCGTCCTGCCGGAGGGGGATTCGATCATGGAGGGCTTCTACATCAACACCATTATCTCTCCGAGGAAGCGTGAGTACTTTACCACAAACCATCGGGTCCATAGTTATTAGCTAGATGTCTTCTTCTCTCTCTTTGATTCTCAATACCATGTTCTCCTCGATGTTCTTGGAGATCTATTCGATGTTATATTCTTTTGCGGTGTGTTTGTCGAGATCTGATGAATTGTGGATTTATGATCAGATTATCTATGAATATTATTTGGTTCTTCTCTAAATTCTTATATGCATGATTTGATATCTTTGCAAGTCTCTTCGAATTATCGGTTTAGTTTGGCCTACTAGATTGATCTTTCTTGCAATGGGAGAAGTGCTTAGCTTTGGGTTCAATCTTGCGGTGTCCTTTCCCAGTGACAGTAGGGGCAGCAAGGCATGTATTGTATTGTTGCCATCGAGGATAACAAGATGGGTTTTTCATCATATTGCTTGAGTTAATTCCTCGACATCATGTCATCTTGCTTAATGCGTTACTCCGTTCTTTATGAACTTAATACTCTAGATGCATGCTGGATAGCGGTCGACGTGTGGAGTAATAGTAGTAGATGCAAGCAGGAGTCGGTCTACTTGACACAAATGTGATGCCTATGTTCATGATCATTGCCTTAGATATCGTCATAACTATGCTCTTTTCTATCAATTGCTCAGCAGAAATTTGTTCACCCACCGTAATATTTGCTATCTTGAGAGAAGCCACTAGTGAAACCTATGGCGCCCGGGTCTCTTTTCCATATTATTTAATCTCGTTTACATCTTGCTAGTTTCTGATCTACTATTTTGCAATCTTTTACTTTCTGATCTATAAACCAAAAATACTAAAAATATTTACTTTACCGTTTATCTATCTCTATCAGATCTCACTTTTGTAAGTGACCGTGAAGGGATTGACAACCCCTTTATCGCGTTGGGTGCAAGTTGTTGATTGTTTGTGCAGGTATTCGCTGACTTGTGTGTTGTCTCCTACTTGATTGATACCTTGGTTCTCAAAATTGAGGGAAATACTTACGCTACTTTGGTGCATCACCCTTTCCTCTTCAAGGGAAAACCAACGCAAGCTCAAGAGGTAGCACCTCCCTTTATATAGGAGGTGGAGGATAGGGTTTACAGGGACGATATGCGATCTAGGCTGCCACCCTTTCCTGGCTTGGAGCGCTGTAGAAGACTAGGATTCGGCCGTGCAACACAATTGCATTGATCGGTGCACCATGCACATATATACGACCTACAGGATGGGGCCACAACCTCAACTATACAACAGAACTAGGAGGTGGGCCCAAGACACAATATACATGCACACAATATATTCAACACCCCCCCCCACAGTCAAAGCATCGCCAGAGACACGGAGACTGGAAAGAAACTCCCCAAAGTTTTAAGTAGGTAGTCCCTTAGTCATCACATCAGTGAATTGTTGTGCGGTCAGAACATGGAGGACCCGAATGCGTCCAAGGGCCACCTGCTCACGCACAAAGTGAACGTCCAACTCAATGTGCTTGGTCCGACGATGATGAACGGGGTTGGCAGAAAGGTACACCGCAAAGATGTTGTCATAGTAGACAACCGTAGCCTGGGATACATCATGATGCAACTCCTGAAGTAGATGTCATGGCCAAGTGCACTCAGCGACTGCGTTAGCCACTGCTCGGTACTCGGCCTCCGCACTAGAGTGCAAAACTATGGGTTGTCGCTTGGACGACCACGAGACGAGTGAAGGACCGAGGTAGACGCAGTAGCTAGAGGTGGAGCGACATGTGTCAGGGCAGCCAGCCCAATCAGCATCAAAATAAGCCACCATCTCCAGAGAAGTGGACGCCATGAGAGTGAGTCCAAGAGACATTGTGCCACGGATGTATCAGAGAATCCGTTTCACGAGTGTCCAATGAGAGTCACGAGGGGCGTGCATGTGGAGACACACCTGCTGAATAGCATACTGTAGATACTGGCCGGGTGAGTGTCAGATACTGAAGAGCACCAATGATGGACCGGTAGAACGGATCATCCGTTGCGGGAGAGCCCTCGAGAGCAGAAACCTTGGCATCTTTGTCAACAGGACTAGCAACAGGGTGACAATTGAGCATGCCAACACGCTCAAGTAGCTCATGCGCATACTTCTGCTGATGAAGAAAGAAGCCGTCGGGTCGCCGAACGACCTCAATACTAAGGAAATAATGAAGAGCGCCCAAGTCCTTGATAGCAAACTCATCACGCAGTCAGAGAGTGATCTGCTGAAGAAGGGCTGCGGAGGAGGCCATCAGGATGATCTCATAGACGTAGAGGAGCAAATAGGCAGTCGTGTCATTGCGGTGATAGACAAGCAACGAGGCATCCAAGCAAGTGATGCTGAAGCCCAGTGTATGAAGGAACTTGACGATCCACTGGTACCAGGCGCGAGGTGCTTGCTTGAGACTGTATAGAGACCGGGAAAACAAGCACACATGGCCAGGATGAGAGGCGCCGACGAAACCAGTGGGCTGCTCACAGTAAACCTGCTCCTGAAGATAGCCATGAAGGAAGGAGTTGGATACATCCATCTGATGAACCGACCAGCCACGGGAGACCGCCAGCTGGAGGACGATGCAGATCGTGCCTAGTTTGACAACCGGTACAAACGTCTAAGTGAAGTCAATGCAGCACGCTGTCGAAACCCACTGACCACCCAGCGAGCCTTGTAGTGCTCAAGTGTACCATCCTGGCGGGTCTTATGACGAAAGACCCACTTGCTGCTGATGACGTTGGCGCGAGAAGGCCGGGGAACTAGAGTCCTTGTACGGTTTTGCTGAAGAGCATCGAATTCTTCTTGCACCACAGCAAGCCAGTGATGATCACGTAGGGCTTCTCTGGTGGACGCAGGAATCGGGGACGGCTCGGTGGTGGAGGCGGCGACGGGGCGACGAGAGGTACCTACTGCTGAAAGGGAAACACCTTCTCATCAAAGTAAACGTGTCAGGAGGTGAATACATGATCTGAGACAGGGTCATAACAGGGGTGGCCTTTAGTGTTAGGTGGGTAGCCGAGGAAGATGCAAGCGACGAAGCGAGGGGCAAGCTTATGAGGTGCAGTGGCGGCGATGCTAGGACAGCAGAGAAAACCAAAGATGCGAAGACCATCATAAGATGGGGGCGCACCAAAGAGGAGATGGTGAGGGGCATAGTTCCAGCATGGGCAACACAGGCGGATGTTGATGAGGAGGGTGGTGGTGGTGAGAGCATCCGGCCAAAACCGGGGAGGCACGTTAGAGTGAAAAAGAAACGTGCGGACGCAGTTATTAAGAGTGCAAAGGATACGCTCGGTACAACCATTTTGTTGGGACATGTAGGAACAAGTGAGGCAGAAGATAGTGCCATGGGAGGCTAGAAGGTTACGAACAACGACATTGTCAAACTCTTTTCCGTTGTCAGTTTGTAATGCTAGGATAGGACGACTGAACTGTGTGGTGACATAGGAATAAAAGGCGGTGAGTGTGGCAACGTCGTCGGACTTGCGACGAAGAGGAAATGTCCACACATAATGAGAGAAATCATCTAAGATCACCAAATGGTGTAGGTAGCCCATGTTGCTTGCAATCGGGGATGTACAAACATCACTATGCAATAACTAAAATGAAAAAGTGGAAATAGTGGTAGATGCGATAAAGGGAAGACTAACGTGCTTGCCAAGACGACACGACGGCGGCTGCGGCAGCGGGTGGAGGGAGCGGCGGCGGCGTCTAGGGAAGCAGAAGGCAAGGGATGGATGTGTTATCTGGGGTGGAGTAGCATGGGTGGGGTGGTGGAGATGCGGTAGCTGGCAGTGGCCGGAGAGAACCGGTGGCGGCGGCGAGTTGCGACAGCGGGTGGAGGGAGCAGTGGCGGCGGCGCGATGTGAAGGAAATATGCCCTCGAGGCAATAATGAAGTTGTTATTTTATATTTCCTTATTCATTATAAAGGTTTATTATTCATGCTATAATTGTATTAATCGGAAACTTAAATACATATGTGAATACATAAACAAATATCATGTCACTAGTAAGCCTCTACTAGACTAGCTCGTTGATCAAAGATGGTTAAGGTTTCCTAAACATGGACATGAGTTGTCATTTGATAATTGGATCACATCATTAGGAGAATGATGTGATGGACAAGACCCATCCGTTAGCTTAGCATAATGATCATTAAGTTTTATTGCTATTGATTTCTTCATGTCAAATACGTATTCCTTTGACTATGAGATTATGCAACTCCTGGATACTGGAGGAATACCTTGTGTGATATCAAATGTCACAATGTAACTGGGTGATCATAAAGATGCTCTACATGTATCTCCGAAGGTGTTTGTTGAGTTGGCATAGATCGAGATTAGGATTTGTCACTCCGAGTATCAGAGAGGCATCTCTGGGCCCTCTCGCTAATGCACATCATAAGCTTGCAAGCAAATGACTAAGGAGTTAGTCACAAGGTGATGTATTAAGGAACGAGTAAAGAGACTTGCCGGTAATGAGATTGAACTAGGTATGAAGATACCAACGATCGAATCTCGGGCAAGTAACATACTGATGGACAAAGGGAATTATGTATGTTGTCATAACAGTTCTACCGATAAAGATCTTCGTAGAATATGTAGGAGCCAATATGGGCATACAGGTTCTGCTATTGGTTATTGGCCAAAGAGGTGTCTCGGTCATGTCTAGATAGTTCTCGAACCCGTAGGGTCCGCACGCTTAACGTTCGTTGACGATATGTAGTATTATATGAGTTATGTGATTTGGTGACCGAATGTTGTTTGGAGTCCCAGATGAGATCACGGACATGATGGGGAGTCTCGAAATGGTCGATAGGTAAATATTGATATATAGGACGACGGTATTCAGACACCGGACGTGTTCCAGAGGGTACCGGGTACATATCAGGTCACCGGAAGGGGTTCATGGCACCCCCGGCAAAAGATATGGGCCTTATGGGCCAAGAGGGGAAACGCACCAGCCACAAGGGGCTGGTGCGCCCCCATATGGGCCGGCCAAGGTGGAGAAGGAAAGGGGAATAAGGAAAGGAAAGAAAGGGAATAGGATCCCCCTTCCTTCCCCCTTCCCCTTCTTTCCTTCCCCCTCCGATATATATGGCAGGGGGGTGGCTTGGGAGGAGCCCAAGTAGGATTCGGTCCTACTTGGGCGCCTCCTGGCCTCCCCCTCCCCCTCCCACCTATATATATGTGGGGGGCGCTCCGAGCACACACTAGACAATTGCCTAGCCGTGTGCGGCGCCCCCCCTCCATTGTTTACACTCCCGGTCATATTTTCGTAGTGCTTAGGTGAATCCCTGTGGAGATCACATCACCATCACTATCACTATGCCGTCATGCTGACGGAACTCATCTACTACCTTGACGTCTTGCTGGATCAAGAAGGCGAGGGACGTCACCGAGCTGAACGTCTGCAGAATGCGGAGGTGTGGTGCGTTTGGTTCTTGATCGGTTGAAGCGCGAAGAAGTTCAACTACATCAACCGCGTTGTGAAATGCTTCTGCTTACGGTCTACGAGGGTATGTAGACACACTCTTCCCCTTGTTGCTACGCACCTCCATGGATAGATCATTGCGTGTGCATATTTTTTTTGTTTTCCATGCAACAATTCCCAACAGTGGCATCATGAGCCAGGTCTATTCGTAGATGCTATGCACGAGTAGAACACAAAGAGTTGTGGGTGGTGATAGTCACACTGCCTACCATTAATGTCTTATTTTTATTCGACGTTATTGTGGGATGAAGTGGCCCGGACCAACCTTACATGTCCACGTACATGAGACCGGTACCACCGACAAACATGCAACTAGTTTTTCATAAAGGTGATTGGCGGGTGTCTGTTTCTCCTACTTTAGTTGAATCGAATTTGACTGCGGCCGGTCCTTGAAGAAGGTTAAAACAACAAACTTGAGGAAACACCGTTGTGGTTAACGGTTCTTGCTAGAAGCCTGTAGCAGCCATCGAAAACTTGCAACAACAAAGTAGAGGACGTCTAACTTGTTTTTGCAACATATGTTGTGATGTGATGTGGTCAAGACATGATGTGATAAACATTATTGTTGGGGATATAATTATTGGGTATGACCCGCCCAGGAGGGGCCGGGTCATACCACTGGCGGTTCATAATGACAAGGTATGAAGATGTTGAATATGGCAGTTCACGAAGCAGGCTCATTGAAGCACGAAGACCCAAAGGCGACTTAAGGCCCACGGGAGTAACTGCAATATGTTAACTTGTATGTTAAGGAAGGTATAGATTTTGTCACCGAGCCAGACACGTTGTGTATGAGCCGGCCGGGACTCTATAGGCCGCTGGGCATCAGCCTATGTATATAAAGGGGTGACCCGGCGGCGGTTTAGGGAAGGAAAGAAAGAGATCGAGAACTAGGTCAAGCGTATTCACTCCCTAGTAATCAAAGCCCAAGCAATAACCACCCTACACTGGATTAGGCTGTTACCTCCACAGCGAGGGGCCGAACTAGTATAAACTCTCCGTGTCCCTTGTCCCGTTTAACCCCCTTCAAGCCAACTACGTTGCGATGGCTCCACGCCTAAGTCCTTACACTAGGACATCTTACGTGATAATTCCATGACAGTTGGCACCCACTATGGGGCCAACACATGGTGGTTTCAAGTTCTTGAAGGGTAGCTTCGCAGGGCTCAAGGGGTACGTTGTGGGCCGGATGACCAAGAGTCGTCACGGAAAGCTCTACATCGACGATGAGGGCTGGGGCCCCGAGGCTGACTCAATCGAGTACTGGTACCGGGTCCCCTTTGGCGAAATTCACGTCTTCATCGACAAGATTGGTGAGTCGGAAGCTGAGCTGGACATCTGCACTGACATCGTCAAGTCGGCTCAGCGCGTGCGACCCGCCAAGGCTAAAGCCGCCCCAAGCATGTTTTGTCGGTTTCATTCATTGAGCGGAACTAGAAGGAGGATCTGAATCTGGTGGTGAGACGGTTATTTACTCAAGAAACGAGTCTTCCACTGGTGAGACCAATTCCATCTACCAGGTTCAGGATGGCGGGCTTGGGGGCTGTTCTGATGGCGACAGTATTCCGGACCCCTACAAGCCGCCATACTAGGTCACAGTCTTCATGGCCGATACACAGCCATCGCAGGGCTCTATGACTGCAGTGGCAATGATCTCTGGGTCAGCAGCAGCGACGACTTCCAGGGTAGGACCTGTGCGCCCGCTAGCTCACATTTTGTCTGATCTATTGGATTCTCTGACAACGTTGTTAACGGCGGAGGTTAACCCAGTGAATCAAGCTCATCATAATGCAGAGGTTACAAAATTGCGTGACGAGATAGCGCAGGACAAGGAGGAGTTAAATGCAGAGAATACCCGGATGGCAACATAGCGAGCCACCTTGTAGAGGAAAGCAGAACAGCTTCAGGCGGAGAGCTTGCACTTAAGCTTGGACATGGACATGTCCAATGTTGTTTTCAACAGAAGGCATATGAGACGTCTGCCCTCAACTTACGATGCGAGGAATCTTTTCAACACGCCTGGGGCAGGACCAGTAACCCACCTGGTGTAAATCAAACCACTGAGGCGCCAACGGCAGGAGAACCGGTTCAGCCACGGGCTGCAGATCCCCCACGTTTGAACGTAACCCCTCCTCAGCATGTTCCAACGCCTCCAGGGAATTTTTCTAACCCGTTGGATAACATGATAGCTGTGGCTACACGGCTGGCGGCTCTCCCAGCCCAGGATGAGTTGCTAACAGCAATGGAAATATGGAGAGCCGGAGAGCTTCTTCATATGGCTGTGGCCCAGCATGCGGCTTATTCGTACAGTCATGATCATATCCACTCAACACCTCGTCCAAGCAGGAGTTATAGCAGGCACATTGATGAACCGACCGTGTCAAGCAGTGAGCGGCACCGCAACCAGCCTTGCAGGCCTGACTCGCCGCGTATCGGCAATGATGCTTAGATTTTGGTAGACCAGGGCAGAGCGTGGCGTGAGGCAGAACTGGCGGCTTAGTTGGCAGCTCAAGAACAATCTCTGGTTTATCCTTCAACGTCTATAGATACAGGAGCAACCTCTAGAACCTTGGGTGTGCCATGTTTAGTGCCACCTCTACGCAATGAGCGCTTGCCTAAGGATTTCAAGGGCCCCCGTAAGGTGCCTAATTACACGACGGATCAACCCCAAGAGGCTTGGATCGAAAGTTATGAGATGGACATGGAGATGCTGGATGTCGGTGATGCAGCATGTGCTAAGTACTTCACCATGATGTTGGATGGGCTGGCTCGTACATGGTTAAAAACACTGCCCGCTAATTCTATTGGGTCATGGGCAGAGTTAAAAAGGCGTTCTATTCAAAATTTCAAGGACACATGCAAGCAACCAATGTCGATTTTGGATTTGGATTCTTGCATTCAAGGTGAAGGAGAGTCAACAACCCATTGGGTGCGCCGGATCTCGTCAATCATACATTCCTCAGATAGTATCAATGTCGGTTCTGCAGTCTTGATGTTAGAGAAGAATTTTCGTTTCCTCCCTCTTAAGTAGAAGCTGGGGCGGCTTAAGCGCCACTGCAACGATATGGGGGAGTTAATGGCGGCTCTTGTCAAATACGCCGACTCTGACAGTACCAAGGATCCCGAGTCTGATGATGATAAGCTGGGGAAGGGAAAGAAGGGCGGCAATACAAAAGGGCAGCATCATAACTCATCGGGCAATGGTAAGCGTAAGGTAGATGGTAGTTTTGATTTTGTGGCTAACACCAACGCGTAGAATAATAATCTGCGTCGCAAGGGAAAGCCGCCCCAAGGGTCAAAACTCAACCTTGAAGCAATGCTGAATCAACCTTATCCAAAGCACATCACTTGTGATAAGCCATCTGGCCATATGTGGAGGGATTGTTACATCATGAAGGAGTTTAGGAATTCCAATTTTTTCAATCATGGCCCAAATGGCGGCTCAGGATCCGGCTCTCACGGACCTGGCTTTGGTGGTGGCGGTTCAAGTTCTGGCTTTTAGGGTCAAGGCAATCAAGGTGGTTTTAATCAACAGTCTAACCAAGGAAACCAACACCAGCAGTCTGGTTATCCGAGTATTCCAAAGCAGCTGAACGGTGGTCAGTATCATGTGTTCACTAAAAGTCTGTGCAAGAGAGATCATAAAATTGATAAACGGGAGGTGAACTCTGTTGAACCAGCGGTGCTCCGATACTTAAGGTGGTCTAAACAGTCTATTACGTGGAGCAAAGAAGATTGCCCGCCTTGGGTCGATAATCCGGGTCAGCTGGCTTTAGTGTTTGCTCCACAGGTGGGAGGATATAAACTCACAAAGGTGCTCATGGATGGAGACAACAATATCAATATTCTTTATTATGAGACCTTTTGTCGTATGAATCTGACCGACAAGGATCTTAGGCCGTCTTCTACTGTCTTTCATGGGGTGGTGCCTGGTAAGTTAGCATATCAAGTGGGTAGGATAACACTGGAAGTGGCTTTTGGAGATGACAATGATTCCAGAGCTGAGAAGTTAACCTTTGAGGTGGTGAAAATTAAGAGCCCATACCATGCTTTGTTTGGGCGGCCGGCTTACGCCAAGTTTATGGCACGACCATGTTATGTTTATTTGCAGCTTAAGATGCTGGGTCACAAGGGCACTATCACGATGCATGGCAATAGAAAAATCATTCTGGATTGTGAAGAGGGTGATGTTGCTTATGCTGAGTCGGCTTGCGCCACTTAAGAATTGAAGTTTTATAAAGACAATGTTGACCCAGCGGATATGACACCTTTAAAGAAGCCAACGACAGAGAATGAGCCCTTAATGAAGTTTAAGTCGGCAGATGATACTAGCTAGTTGATTTTGTCCCTGGCGATTCTTCAAAGTAATTCAACATTAGTGCGAATATGGATCCAAAATAGGAAAGCGTGCTCATCGAGTTCATGCGTGAGAACCGGGACATCTTTGCATGGAAGCCTTCTGATATGCCAGGTGTACCAAGGGAACTCGCTGAGCACACTCTTAATGTGGATCCCAAGTTTAAACCAGTCAAATAGTTTCTTCGCTGGTTCAATGAGGAAAGGCGCAAGGCAATCGGTGAAGAGGTGGCTCGGCTCTTGGCAGCAGGGTTCATCGTTCAAGTTTTTCATCCTGAATGGTTGTCTAACCTGGTGCTAGTACTTAAGAAAAATGGCACTTGGCATATGTGTGTGGATTATACAGACCTTAACAAGGCCTGTCCAGCTGATCCCTTTGCTCTCCCTCATATTGATCAGATCATTGATGCTACGACGGATTGTGAGTGATTGAGTTTTTTAGATGCTTATTCTGGTTATCATCAGTTTAAAATGGTAGTTAAGGACCAGGAGAATACATCTTTCATCACTCCCTTTGGGGCCTTCTACTATGTATCTATGCCTTTTGGGCTCAAGAGTGCCCAGGCGACTTACCAGCAGTGTGTCCAGAATTGCCTTCATGGCCAGATTGGGCGTAATGTTCATGCTTATGTGGATGATATTATTGTGAAATCCAGGAAGAAGGAGACGTTGATTGAGGATCTGAAGGAAACCTTTGACAACCTCCGGGTCTACAAGATGATGCTTAACCCGGCTAAATGTGTTTTTGGTGTGCCAGCCGGCAAGTTATTGGGTTTCTTAGTATGTGAGAGAGGCATTGAAGCTAACCCGGAGAAGATCAAGGCTATAACCTCTTTGGCTTAGCCGGCGTGTATCAATGACGTCCAGCATTTGGCGGGTCCTATCGCGGCTTTGAGCCGGTTTATAAGTCACCTGTGAGAGAAGGCAATCCCTTTGTATCAGATGATGAAGAAGACAGATAATTTTGTCTGGAGGGATGCTGCTAATGAGGCATTTAAGGCACTTAAGAAGCAACTGACTGAGCCGCCGGTTCTTGCAACCCCCATTGAGAAGGAGCCTTTGCTTCTATATGTGGCTGCAAACAACTGGGTTGTCAGTGTAGCAATTGTGGTTGAAAGGAAGGAGTCAGGCAAGGAGCATCCGGTTCAATGGCCGATTTATTATGTCAGTGAGGTGCTTATTGAGTCTAAGCAGAGATACCCACATTGGCAGAAGCTGGTTTATGGTGTGTTCATGGCTAGTCATAAATTGAAGCAATATTTCCTTGGTCATCCCATCACCGTGGTGAGCTCTGCCCCTTTGGGGGATATTATTCAAAACAGAGAAGCCACAGGTCAGGTAGCTAAGTGGGCCATTGAGCTTGGACCCCATGGTCTAAAGTACGTGCCTCAGACGGCTATAAAATCTCAAGCCCTTTTGGATTTCATCAATGATTGGACAGAGTTGCATATGCCCGACGATAAGTTGTATCATACATATTTTACTATTCATTTTGATGGATCCAGGCAGTTGGAAGGCTCGGGGGCTGGAGTTATATTGACTTCCCCATGAGGTGATAATTTTTGTTATGTTTTAAGGTAGATGTTCCCTTGTACTAACAATGTAGCTGATATGAGGCCTTACTCCATGGTCTTCGGATGGCTAAAGAGATGAATTTAAGCCGGGTAAGATGTTTTGGTGACTCAGATTTGGTGGCTCAGCAAGTGTCAGGGACCTGGGATTCCAAGGATCCACTCATGGCGGCTTATCGTCGAGAGGTGGATACTGTTGCTGGTCCTTTCAAAGGATATCAGGTGGAGCATATTGGTCGAAGGAAAAATGAAGCAGCTGATGCATTAAGCCAGCTGGGGTCTCAGCATAAGCCGCCCCCCTAATATTTTCCTTCATATTTTGCATAACCCATTACTAAAATTGCCTATGTAGGAAGACTTGGCAGTTCCTGACCCGAACGCATAATTAGTGGCGGCTCTTCATGCGATCCCTGATTGGACTGTTCCGTATTTGGCTTACATGACCCAGGGGCGAGTTACCTGAGGATGAAACTTTGGCCAGGAAGATAACCCAACTGTCTAAGTCAATGACTATTGTCAAAGGTGAGCTTCACAGATGCAGTGTTACAGGGGTGTTTCAACGTTGCGTTTCTCCTAAGGAGGGCCGTGAAATTTGAAGGGAGATTCATGAAGGAGATTGCAGTCATCATGCCGGTTCTAAGTCTCTCATTGCTAAAGCTTTTCGTCATGGGTTTTATTGGCTGACGGCTCATGCTGATGCAGAAGATCTGGTCAGTAAATGTGATGGTTGTCAAAAATTCTTAAGACGTGCTCATGTGCCGGCTCAAGAGTTTAGGATGATTCCAATTAATTGGCCGTTTGCAGTCTGGGGGCTGGATATGGTTGTGCCTTTCAAAAGGTCCAAATATAAGAAGACCCACCTCTTGGTGGCGGTTGACAAGTTTACAAAGTTGGTTGAGGCTGAGCCGGTCAACAAATGTGATACAACCACGGTGGTTCAATTCATCAAAAAGGTGATCTTTTGTTTTGGGTATCCTCATAGTATCATCACTGATAATGGTACTAATCTTTCTAAGGGAGCAATGAAAGGATTATGTCAACAAGAGCATATCCGGCTTGATGTGTCATCAGTGGCTCACCCCCAGTCTAATGGCCAAGCTGGACGAGCAAATCAAGAAATCTTGAGAGGTATCAAGCCCTGGCTTATGGTTCCTTTGAAGAGAACACCGGGTTGTTGTGTGGAAGAGTTGCCATCCGTGCTTTGGAGTATCAATACCACCCCCAACAGATCTACATGTTACACGCCTTTCTTCATGGTTTATGGAGCTGAGGCGGTTCTCCCTAGTGACATACCTCACGATTCGCCTCGTGTGGCGGCTTATGTTGAAGCCGACAATGAGAAATTATGTCAGGATGCTATTGACCTATTAGATGAGGAGTGTGACCTTGCAGTAGCTCGTTCGATGATTTACCAGCAAGATTTGCGGCGTTATCATAGCTGCCGGGTTAAAACCAGAACCTTTCAAGAAGGCGACTTAGTTCTCTGGCTCATCCAGGATCAAACTGACATGCACAAGTTATCCCCACCTTGGGAAGGACCCTTTGTGGTCAGCAAGAATCTGAACAACGGATCATACTACCTTATCGATGTTTGAGACCATAAGGAATCACGCACGTCGAAGGAGGAGACCCGTCGGCCATGGAATATTGCTCATCTTCGGCTTTATTACATCTGAGCCATCAGCTCTTGTGATGTACATACTTTATCAATGTATATATTATCATGAATATAATAAAGCCGGCATCCCTGATAATTCAGGGCCTCTGTCGTTTCATTTATAAAAGAATATGAGTCTTTATTATTAATTCATACGATCACTTAGGGGCTTCCTACTCATAGAGCATAGCTAAAGATTACCCTCTTGATCCGGCTTATACGCCATGGTTGAAATATACTTGGGGGCTTCCTCATGGAGCATAGCTCTGATTCCGGTTTATAGAACTGAAATGAAACTTGGGGCCTCACTATCATAGCTATGACCCTTTAGGCTTGGACGCCTAGGTGCATTCACTAAAAAAATCTGGGTTATCCTGCCTTTGTAAGTTGGCCACTCCGCCCAGGTAATCCTGGAATGACCCGCTGCTCTGAACTTGTCAAGGTTAAAAATGGCGATTGGTCATGTGATGCCCGACTTACAAGGTTTTGAATTAAGGTTTAACTTAGCGGTTGTGTGGCCCATGAAAGCACTTGGGTTTTAGGCTTGGCGGCCTATGAAAGTCTCGTTTTCTGATTTGTCTTTCGTTTGAACATTTTTTGGAGTTTTGTCTCTTATCACATATCAATACATGTTTGAAAAACCGATTAGGGCCATGTTGCCTTATGGTTCATGTATATCTTTATCTGGAGTGTTATTAACCCGGCCTGGCTTTGGACTTTAAGTCGCCAGGATAAAATGATCATACGCTTAGAGCTTTTCGCTCAAGTTTTGGGATATCACCCCTTGCTGCATGCGGCGTTATAAGCCGGCAGTATGAATATATTCAACATGGCATTATGCTTCTGTCTATAGGCTATTGCCTTTACCACATGACTTATGATAAGTTGGCAGAGTGAACAAATATCACAGGTATGATGTTTATTTTTTTATATATGGTTTTTTATAAACCAACCCTGATGATGGACTGTTCAGTCCTCAGTGCTTTTTCATATAGGGTATCATGACCCGCCCTGGGGTAAACCGCCAGGGCACTCGTTGTCTGTTTATATATAGGGAAAACGACAAACCAGGTCTGCATAATTGATCATACCATTAAGAATAAGGGACGGATTTTCCAATGATGGGTCAGCAGTGTTATGCAAACAAAACATGCACGATGGCACGACAGATCAGTATTTGACTAGCCTATTACAAGGCAGCTGATGGCCCAAAAGAATAATTGTTTTCATAGTTTCATGGAGAACATACACTAAGCCGGCCTATGGCTTACTGGTCTTGTCCTTGATGAGTTGAAGGTTGTGGATCATCCAACGCCGGCTTATCTTGCTATTCTTCACCCATTGGCTGGAAATTAGTGGTTACCCAGTTGATCCCGGTCAAGGCGCTGAATACAACTTCATCACTTATAAGAGTGGACGGGTCAAGATTAGGAGCGAAAGTGTGCTTATAGATGGGCAGAGTCAGATCCTGTGACTGGTGAATCGACGCCTTGACCTTCTTGTTTTTGGCATCATAAACCGGCTGGTAATATGTAAGATTGGTATCTTCAGCTAGCTTACTTGCCATAGGGTGCATTTCACTTGCTATGGTGGCAAAGTCTTCTGTGCTAAAGGGTGACCCGTCTTCTTTGAAACTGGGGCAGCCAATTGCTAGGTTTGCCGGATCAAGATCAACCTTCCATGTCTTGGCCCGGGTTAGTGCAATAAGCACACGGGATCTTGCAGCCGATTTCTTCACCTCTTCAATCCTCAAAGGCATCACAGAAAGCTTCTCCAATGTTTCCTTGATAAGGGTGGAGGGCTGCTTCTTGTGTGCAGCTGTGAAGATGACCCATTGCGCGCCTGTATATAATTGCTCTACAAGTGTGTAGGCGGCTTTCAACTTTTTGCGCATATCTGTGCCAAGGTGGGCAACTCTAGAGCCTACATCAACAAGGAATTTATAAGCCGGGTGAATAATGATCTAAATTCATTTGAAGCAAGTACTGAGATGAAATCACTTACCAAAGATGGCAGTAGTCATGGCAGTGATTTGATGTTTTAAACTGGCGAGCTCTTCAGCTACGGGCTTAAGAGCCGCTTCAGCATCTTCTATTCTCTTAAACAGAGATGTCTTCTCTGTTTCCCAGCCAACCTGATCAGCTTTGAAATCCTTTTTCAACTTTTCCATATCTTCTAAGGCAGTGGTCAGTTTAGCTTTGGCTTTGGAAGGTTCTGCTTGTTGGGATTTAATGTTCTCTTGAAGATCAGCAACTTGGGATTCTTTGCAATTAAGCTCAGCCTGAAAGATACAAACAATGAGTAAGGATGGTTATGAATTTATTTGAAGTCCCAAGCATAATACAAGTATTTTACTTGGCACTTGGGGGCTAATGCACCTTGCTCTTTTCAAGACAAATTTATGATGACCCGATTGTCATATATTGAGTATAGCCGATTCATGGGGCTATATAATTAAGTTTCTGCATCTGTATAGTGTTGAGACCCGGCTTATCTTGACAAATTAAGCCAGCCCTTGGGGGCTACACATGCAAAGCTAAAGTATTGTTATTGGAAGTCCCGGTTTATGTTGAAAGCATAAACCGGCCCTTGGGGCTACAGGATTTAATCTATGGGGATTATTGAAGTTTACAGCACATTGATACATCTCCAATGTATCTACTTTTCCAAATGCCTTTTCCCTTGTTTTGGACTCTAACTTGCATGATTTGAATGAAACTAAACCAGACTGATGTTGTTTTCAGCAGAACTGCCATGATGTTGTTTTATGTGTAGAAAACAAAAGTTCTCGGAATGACCTGAAAATCCTCAGAGACAAGATTCAGAAAATATAAAAAATACTGGCAAAAGATGAAGACCAGGGGGCCTGTTGGGGATATTACCACCAGGCGTAAACCGGCCTACTTGGGCCGGGTTAACTTCGTTAGTGGCGTAAACAGATGAAGGCCCAAGGCCTGTAGTCGGTTAGAACATGTAGCCGTAAACCGGCCTGATGTATGACTTGTATTGTAAGTAAGGAATAGAGAGATACCAACCGGAATACGAGTATGAACCGGTTAGGACTCTATGGACCAACGGGCGTCACCCGTGTATATAAGGGGACGACCCGGCGGCGGTTCAAGAGGGACAACGCTAAATCGAGCCTAGGCGAAGCTTGTTTGCTCCCTAGCCATCGAGATCATATCAATTCCATCACAACTAGACGTAGGCTTTTACCTTCATCGAAGGGGCCGAACTAGTATAAAACCCTCGTGTCTTTGTGTCCGGTTTAACCCCTTCAAGTAAACTCGTAGCGATGGCTCCACGACTAAGTCCTTTCGCTAGGACATCTGCCGTGACAAATCCACGACAGTTGGCGCCCACCGTGGGGCTATCGCACGATGGTTTGACGATCTTGGAGGGCAAGCTCAAGGGACTCGAAGGCTATGTTGTGGGCCGGATGACCAAGAGTCGCCGGGGCAGGATCTACATCGACGACGCAGGATGGGGTCCCGAGGCCGATTCGATCGAGTACGGGTACCGGGTCCCCTTTGGTGGCATACACATTTTCATTGGCAAAATCGGTGAGCCTGGGCCTGAGCCAGACATCTGCACCAACCTCATCGAGACGGCTCAGCATGCGAGATCTACCTGGGCTAAACCGGCCGTGAAGCGTGTCTTCGTTGGAGTCGTCCATGAAGGAGAGCATGAGGACGAATCAGAACACAGTAGTGAGACCGTCGTCTATTCCGATGACGAGTCCTCAACCGGAGAGACCGAATTGCTGTACCAGTTGCAAGACGACCAGATTAGGGGCTGTTCCGATGGCGACAGTATTCCGGACCCCCCGGGTCAGGTCAACCGGGTTGGAATATTCATGGCCGGCACACAAGCGGCGAATCACTCTTCGACCACCGCAGCAATGCTCTCCGGATCAGCAGCGGCAGCGGCAGCAGGGGCAGGAGGCCTTATGCGCCCGCCGGTTCAAGTCTTATCCGACCTGTTTGACGCACTGGCCGCGCTTATGGTGGAAGCCAATCCGGTGGATCAGGAGGCTCATGATGCAGAAATTACAAAGGTGAAAGAACAAATCGCGCGAGCCAAAGCGGATCTGGCGGCAGAGAAGGACAGGATGGCGGTAGAGTGGGCCGCTTTGGACGCCCAGGCCTATAAGCTCATGCTTGACCAGAATGCATCACAGGAGGTTTTGAAGCGGAAGCACAGATCACGCCTGCTGTTAGGGTTTGACCTTCGAAATCTCTTTCACACTCCAGGAGCTGGACCCAGTAATCCGCCGCAGTACCCGGAGACAAACCGGATTGAGGCACCAGGACCAGGGGCGACGGTCCAACCTCGCCTGATGGAACCTCCTCACCAAAACATTGTGGTTCCTCCGCCGGTCCAGACGCCCCCGGGTCATTATTCGAATCCTATGGACAACCTTGTTGCGGCCGCTGCACGGTTAGAGGCCATCCCAGTCGAAGGGGATTCTCCACAAGCGATAGAGACGCGCCGGGTTAAGGAGCTTCTCCGGACTGCGCTGATTCAGCAGGAGGCATACTCATACAGCCGTGATCGGATTCATTCTACGCCCCATCCGAGCCGGAGCTATAGCAGGCGCATGGATGAACCGGCCATATCAAGCAATGCGCGAGGCCGTGAAGCGGCCCGTGGTAATGACCCGGCAGGTGGTGTTGGCGATGCTCAGGATGTGGTGGACCGGGCCCGGGCACAAAGGGAGGCCGAGTTAGCAGCACAGGATAATGCGGGCCAACTTACACCGGTTCGTTCTACCACCTTTGCCGGACCAGGAATCACATCCGCTTTGGGAGTGCCTTGCTTGATCCCTGCTTTACATAATGTGCGCCTGCCCAAAGATTTCAAGGGTCCATGCAAGGTGCCGAATTACACCGCTGATTTACCCCCTGAAGCATGGGTAGAGAGTTATGAGATGGCCATGGAAATGCTGGACGTGGATGAGGCCGCATGTGCAAAATACTTCACCATGATGCTTGAGGGAACGGCTCGTACTTGGTTAAAGAGCCTACCACCCAATTCTATCAGCTCATGGGCCCAGTTGCGGGCCCGGTTTATACAGAATTTTAAGGATACCTGTAAGCAGCCCAAGTCCATAGTAGACCTGGTGGCTTGTGTCCAGGAGGAAGGAGAATCAACAACCCGTTGGGTGCGTCGCGTTTCAGAAATTTTGCACTCGTCTGACAGGATTAATGCTGACTCTACGATCTTAACTCTGGAAGGCAACTGCCGGTTTGAGCCTCTAAAATTGAAGTTGGGACGCATGAAGCGGTTCTGTAATGACATGGGAACCCTCATGGCCGCTTTAGTGAAGTATGCCGATTCGGACAGTACCAAGGATCCCGAGCCTAATGATGATGAAGCAGGGAAGGGAAAGAAGAATAGCAACTCCAAACAGCAGCAGTACAAGCTAGCGGGTCATGGAAACGGAGGCAAGCGCAAAGCGGATGGCATCGTGGACTTTGTGGCCAACACTAATGCACAGGACAGGGGGCAGCGACGCAGAGGTAAAGCGGCAAATCGTAATGGGGCTCCCAATCCTAACGCAAGCCATTTGAACTATTTGTTGAATCAGCCTTGCCCGAGGCACGGGACGAAGGAGGCGCCGGCTAACCATCTTTGGAAAGATTGTTATATCATGCAGGAGTTCAAAAACTCTAATGCTTTCCGGTATCACGGATCAGGTGTTGGTTCAGGATCCGGTTTCCACGGGCCGGATCACGATGGAGTTTCCGGTTCAGGTCGCAATCAGGGCGGTCACAATCACCAGAATAATCAGAACAGCCAGCAGCAGCAGCAGCAGTCGAGTTATCAGAGCCAGCCAAAACAGTTGAACAATGGGCAGTATCATGTTTTCACAACTAGCTTGGATAAACGTGACCGAAAACTCCACAGGCGAGCGGTGAATTCTGTTGAACCGGCCTTACCACGTTACTTGCGCTGGTCGGAGCAGCCTATTGTGTGGAGCAGAGAGGATCACCCGCCCTGGGTTGATAATTCGGGCCAACTAGCATTAGTGGTAGACCCTCAGGTGGGGGGTTATAAATTTACCAAGGTACTCATGGATGGAGGAAGCAGTATTAACATATTGTACTATGAGACATTCCGCCGCATGGGTTTAACAGACAAAGATCTCAGACCGTCGAATACGGTGTTCCATGGTGTGGTGCCTGGCAAATCTGCATATCCTGTTGGTAAGATAGCCCTGGATGTGGCCTTTGGGGACGAGCACGACTCCCGGTCGGAAAAACTAACATTTGAGGTGGTGAAGATCCGGAGCCCGTATCACGCCTTGTTTGGCCGGCCGGCTTACGCCAAGTTCATGGCGCGGCCTTGTTACATCTACTTGCAGCTCAAGATGCCGGGTTACAAGGGGACCATAACGGTTCATGGGAGCCGTAGGGTCGCTTTGGAATGTGAGGAAGGTGATGCGGCTTATGCATAGTCAGTCTGTGCCACGGAGGAGTTTAAGTATTATAAGGACATTGTTGATCCGGCAGATATGACCCCTTTAAATAAGCCAACTACAGAGCATGATTCAGATCTGAAGTTCAAATCGGCAGCTGAGACCAAGCTTGTTGACTTCGTGCCCGGCGATTCATCCAAGCAGTTCACTATCAGTGCCAACCTGGATCCCAAATAGGAAAGCGCGCTCATCGAGTTCATCCGTGAGAATCGGGACATTTTTGCATGGAAGCCGTCTGACATGCCAGGTGTACCGAGGGAACTCGCTGAGCACACTCTTAATGTGGATCCTAAGTAGAAACCGGTGAAACAGTTCCTCCGCCGGTTTAACGAAGAAAGACGCAAAGCCATCGGAGAGGAAGTGGCCAGGCTTTTAGCAGCTGGTTTTATTATTGAGGTGTTCCATCCAGAGTGGCTTGCTAATCCGGTGCTGGTTCTTAAGAAAAATGGCACTTGGCGTATGTGTGTGGATTACACAGATCTTAACAAAGCCTGTCCGGCAGATCCTTTTGCCCTCCCCCGTATTGACCAGATCATTGATGCCACGGCGGGTTGTGAACGTTTGAGTTTTTTGGATGCATACTCTGGATATCATCAGATCAAAATGGCGGTTAAGGACCAGGAGAAAACATCATTTATTACTCCCTTTGGAGCCTTCTACTATGTATCTATGCCCTTCGGGCTCAAGAGTGCCCAAGCCACCTATCAACGACGTGTACAGAATTGCCTGCATGAGCAGATTGGCCGCAATGTGCACGCCTATGTGGATGATATTGTAGTAAAATCAAGACAGAAGGAGACGCTGGTGGATGATTTGAAGGAGACCTTTGACAACTTGCGAGCTTACAAGATGATGCTTAATCCGGCCAAGTGTGTTTTTGGTGTTCCGGCAGGCAAGTTACTGGGTTTCCTGGTGTCTAACAGAGGAATTGAGGCTAATCAGGAGAAGATTACGGCTATTACATCCCTAGCTAAACCGAAGTGTATCAACGATGTTCAGCGTTTGGCGGGCCGAATCGCTGCGTTGAGCCGGTTTATCAGCCGCCTCGGGGAGAAGGCTATCCCTTTGTACCAAATGCTGAGGAAGACAGACAATTTCGTCTGGAGTCCAGCTGCTGATGAGGCATTTGAGGACCTGAAGCGGCAGTTAGCCAATCCGCCTGTTCTTGCAGCTTCGGTCGACAAGGAGCCACTATTATTATACGTAGCGGCCAATGCTCGGGCAGTTAGCGTGGCTATTGTGGTGGAACGCAAAGAGGCAGGCAAGGAATATCCGGTTCAGCGGCCGGTTTATTATATCAGCGAGGTGCTTATTGAATCCACGCAAAGGTATCCGCATTGGCAGAAGCTGGTCTATGGAGTTTTTATGGCCAGTCGGAAGTTGAAGCAGTATTTTCAAGGGCACCCCATCACAGTGGTCAGTTCAGCTCCCTTGGGTGATATTATACAGAAACGGGAGGCGACTGGCCGGATTGCCAAGTGGGCTATAGAGCTTGGGCCACACGGACTGAAGTACGTGCCTCGGATGGCCGTGAAGTCTCAAGCGCTTGTTGATTTCATCAATGACTGGACGGAGTTACAAGCACCAGAGAAGAAGCCGGATCACACATATTGGACTATTCATTTTGACGGATCCAGGCAATTGGAAGGCTCGGGGGCTGGAGTCATATTAACTTCCCCACGAGGTGATAAGTTTTGTTATGTTCTCCGCTTAATGTTCCCTTGTACTAATAATGCAGCTGAGTACGAAGCTTTGCTCCATGGTCTCCGGATGGCTAAAGAGATGAATTTAAGCCGGGTTAAGTGCTTTGGTGACTCGGACCTAGTGGCTCAACAGGTGTCTGGCACTTGGGATTCTAAGGACCCGCTCATGGCTGCATATCATCGGGAAGTGGATAATATTGCAGGTTGTTTCAAGGGTTATCAAGTGGATCATGTGGACCGTCGGAAGAATGAAGCGGCGGATGCTTTAAGCCGGTTGGGTTCTCAGCGTAAACCGGTCCTGCCTAATGTCTTTTTGGACGTGTTGCACAACCCGTCAGTCAAGCTCCCAGGTGAGGTGGATTTAGCTATCCCTGATCCGGAGGCTCAATTGGTGGCAGCCCTGCATGTTATTCCGGATTGGACAGTTCCTTATCTTGCGTACATGAACCGGGGAGAGTTACCAGAGGATGAGATTCTGGCCAGGCAGATAGTCCGGCGATCCAAGTCTATGACGATTGTCAATGGTGAATTACATCATTGCAGTGTATCAGGGGCGTTTCAACGTTGTGTGTTCTCCTAAGGAAGGCTGTGAAATCTTAAGAGAAATCCATGAAGGGGATTGTGGACACCACGCCGGTTCAAAGTCTCTGGTGGCAAAGGCGTTTCGTCACGGGTTCTACTAGTTGACAACGCATGCTGATGTGGAGGACTTGGTTAAACGGTGTGATGGATGTCAGAAATTTTCAAGGCGTGCTCATGTGCCGGCTCAAGAATTGAGGATGATCCCAATAACATGGCCGTTTGCAACTTGGGGGCTGGATATGGTTGGGCCTTTTAAAAGATCCAAGGATAAGAAAACCCACCTTTTGGTGGCAGTTGACAAATTTACCAAGTGGGTTGAAGCGGAGCCTGTCAGCAAGTGTGATGCAGCAACAGCGGTGCAGTTCATCAAGAAGGTGATTTTCTGGTTTGGTTTTCCACACAGTATCATTACTGACAATGGTACCAATTTATCCAAGGGCGCTATAAAGGAGTTCTGTGAACGTGAGCACATCCGACTTGACGTGTCGTCAGTGGCACACCCCAGTCCAATGGACAGGCAGAACGAGCTAATCAGGAAATCTTGCGAGGCATCAAACCCCGGCTTTTGGTGCCATTGCAAAGAACACCAGGATGTTGGGTTGAAGAGCTACCATCTGTATTATGAAGTATCGAAACTACGCCAAACCAATCCACAGGATACACGCCATTTTTCATGGTCTACGGAGCAGAGGCAGTTCTCCCTAGTGACATCCGGCACGATTCGCCTCGTGTGGCAGCTTATGTTGAAGCAGACAATGAGACAGCACGGCAAGACGCTTTGGACCTATTGGACGAGGAGCGTGATATAGCGGCTGCCCGTTCGGCGATTTACCAGCAAGATCTTCGTCGCTATCACAGCCGCCGGGTTAGAACCAGAACTTTTCAAGAAGGAGATTTGGTGCTTCGACTCATCCAAGATCAAACGGATATGCACAAGTTATCCCCACCTTGGGAGGGACCTTTCGTGGTCAGTAAGAATTTGCACAACGGGTCGTACTATCTGATTGATATTCGAGGGCATCAAGACTCACGTACATCATAGGAGGAGACCAACAGGCCGTGGAATATAGCTCATCTTCGGCCTTACTATACTTGAGCCATCGGCTCTATCTATGTACATATCATGACAATGTATATATTATCTTTGATATATCAAACCGGAGCCTCAGCTCAAGCGGGGTCTCTGTCTTTCTCATCATGCGAGGTTACACGGAGTGGTTCTGTTTAAAGCGTCCTCCGGTTTACCCCTTGACATTTTTTTATATATCACTGGGGGCCTTGGTCGTGTCCGAACCAACGAACACCCTTTGGTAGGCGACAGCCATGAGATCATTTGGGGACATGGTCAAGTCTGAACCAGTCACGCCTCTTGGTCGGCCTAAGGCCACAAAATCACTTGGGGGCATGGTCGAACCCGAACCATTGTCACGCCTCTTGATCTGGCATATATGCCACGAGTCATTTGGGGACCTGGCTGACTTGAATCATTGTCACTCCTATTGGGGGCCTTGATCCTGTCCGACCATGGTAATACCATCTGAACAACTCAGTATAGCATATTTTTGCAAATGGTTTTTATCATTGCCTTTGTTTCCATGTTGTTTTCATGGTTTGTTCGTTCTTTGCTTTTGTTGGATTTCTTTTATGTCAACAAGCATGTTTTTTCCTGTTCAGCCAATGATTTTTGATTCCCCTTTAAACCCGGAGGAGTCTGCCTAGTTTACCTTTTCCCTGTTAACATCATGGAGTAACCAGGGGGCTCGTATTAAGTCAGTATGGTTTGTACGGGAGCTACTTTCTCCCTTTTTGACGGTAATGGTTTATAAAACCACTGCTTCAGGCTTGGCTAAAGCCAGCTTTATGCTCAAACATGGCAGGTATTTATGTATCATCTATTTGTTATATTACTGATACACATATCAAAATTATAATCCGGCTGACGGTATAACCGCCACCAAAGTTCAAATTTTTCTGATTGCAGGAAATATGAATTAAAGTTTTTCAAGCAAAAGCTTCAGTACTTATGCACGAAGGCATATTCCAGGCAGAAGTTTTAACTACCCTATTACAAGGCAGCATGGTGCTCAAACAAAATCATTGTTTTTGTGGAAGGATGCTGCAAATAGCTCTTTAAACCGGCTTCCGGTTCAAGCCTGCTCCTCATCCTCCGCCGCTTCAGCTTCCTCGTGCCTACCCATTGGCTGGAAATCAACAGTGGTCCAGTCGATTCCCATTAAAGCTTGGAAAACAGCCTCTTCATGGATCAAGGAAGACGGTTCAATATCAGGGGCGTAAGTATGCTTACGGATTGGAGGAATCAGATTCTCCGCATCAACAGTTGGGGCCGGCACTCGCTTATTTTGATTATTATATTGCGCTTGATAATGCATCAAATCTGCCTCTTCAGCTAGCTGGCAAGCCAGCGGGCGCACTGCACGGTTTATGGCCCTTAAATCTTCTTCGTTGAATTCAGAGCCATCTTCTTTCAGACTGGGATAGCCTTGAGCTGCTTCCACAGGATGAAAGTCAGGCACCCATGCCTTTGCCTGGATTAAGGCATTGATGGCTCCGGTTCGGGCGGCGGACTTTTTCAGCTCTTCAATCTGGGCTGGAAGCATTGACAACTTGCTTAGAGTGTCCTGGATTAAAGAGGGCGCCGGGTTGTTGTGAGAAACTGTGGTGATGATCCGTTGGGCTCCAGTATAATTGTTCCACCAAGGTGTAGGCAGCTTTTAATTTCTTCCGCACATCATTTCCTAAGTGCCCAATACGTGTGCCTACAACAAGATTGGAATGGTCTCAAACCGGATTTACGATACAGCAAATTCAAATTTATCACAGAAGTTACAAGGAGCTTACCAAAGATTGCAGCAGCCATGGAGTGTATTTGCCGCTGTACGGCTGTCAGTTCATCCACCACCGGTTTAAGGGCCGCTTCAGCATTTTCCGCTCTTTTGGTTAAACCGGCCTTCTCAGTGGCCCAGTCAGCCCGCTCTTTCTTGAAACCTTCTTTCAGCCATTCAGCAGTGCTCAAAGCGCTGGTTAATTCTTGCTTGGCCTTAACTATTTCAGCCTGCTGGGTTTTCAGGGCCTCCTGCAAATCGGCAATCCGGTCCTCCTTGATTTTCACCTCAGCCTGCATACAGATGGCATTTTAAGCTTTGCACAGATGATCCAAGAAATGGAAGTATCAACCACATAACAAAGTTATATGCCTGATACTTGGGGGCTAATGCACCTTCAATTTTTTGTATATTGCTAGATTACAAAGTCCCAAGCTCAATACAAGTATTCAACTTGGCACTTGGGGGCTAATAGCTATTTGATCAAGTTATGTTCTAAGGACAGCTTTTTATTTTTGAGCCCCGGTTTACTTATGCTAAGTTAGACCGGCCCTCGAGGGTTATGCCGACGGATTTCAAAAATATTCAGGATCAAGTCCCGGTTTGACCAAGGTCACAAACCTGCCCTTGGGGGTTACATGGATGAATGCAATGGCAGAAAGGAAAGAAGGAATTTACCTCAAATTTATCCCTCATCATTTTGACCAAGCCAGCTTCACAGTCACGGCTAGTGTAAAGCCGGTTTAAATAGCCAGAGTGAAGATCTTGAGCATTCAGAGCGGCGTATGTCTCTAATTCAACATCCCATTTTCCTTTGTTCAAAGGGGAAGAATCCTCTTTGATGGTATGCCTGGTAAGGGTGGTAGGATTCCCGGGTTCAGAGCGGCCTACGCCGGTAATCACAACATCATCATCTTTTGACTCACCGGTTTGGGTTGGCGCGGCCGTTTTGTCAGCAGGAGTGTGGGATTTCTCAATCTGGACAGAGCTGGCAGGCGGATCAGCAGAGGCTGGAGTATTAATAAGACCTTCTTCAGGGATAACGTCGTCTTGCAGAGGAGGATCATTGGGGATATCTTCACAAGTAAACACTTCATGATCCGGTGCTTGGTCATGTTCTGGGGCCACATCTTCTTCAGCCGCTCTATCCAGGCGGGCCTTCTTGCTTGGTTTCGGTTTAGCCCTGAAAGAAAAATAAAAAGTCAAGGAAAAGCGTAAGCAATTGCGCAGTATACTGGAAGCATATGTTCGGTTTAACTTACCCAACAACTGTTTTCAAAGGTGGTAGCTGGGTGGACGACGATTCACCAGACGATGACTGAGAAGTGACCTGGTAATCGGAGTCCGATGGATTAAGAGGTTAACGGAAGAAACCCGCTTTAGGATTTAAATCAATAAAAAGGTCGGAGACCTCGGTGCGGCGTTTTCGAACCGGACTGTTCGGTAAACCGGCCGAAGTAACTACCTGGCCGCTGTGCCGGGTTGTGCGGCGAGCTTCGTGTTGCTGGGTCTTCATAAGAAAGTCGGGATCCAAATAAGCAAGAGGATGAGAAAATTTAACTTTCCGGTTTGTCCAGCGAGATTTTGGCAAAGGCAAGATTTCTAAATCAGAAGAGAGAATAGTTACCTCAACGAAGCCCGCATTGCTGGCCTCAGCGTCATCCTGACAAGCATCATCATCAATAAGGCGGGTAAAAAGTAAGCCAAATGAATCAAGTTCTACCTCAAGATCCGGATTACCCACATCATCATCAATGGCTGGGTCAGATGAAGCGGTGGTCTTTCTTTTACGAGCTGGTTTCTTGATAGCCTTGGTCTTGGGCCGGGTTGGCCGCCCTGCCTTCTCCGTTTTATCTTGTGAAAGCTTCTTGCTCCAAAACGGATTATCACTCTGGATCAACAATAATTAAAGGTCAGACAGATAAAGCAGTAACAGGTTCAATAATAAAGCAAGTAAAATCTTACCGCTGGCGGTTCGTTGGTGGTGCAGTAAGGAAGCAGACCGGTTTGAGCACAAAGGTGCTTCGGTTCATTCAACATCTTCTTTACAGATTCTGTGACTTCGTCGTCGGAGACCTGGATTTTGATATGTCGGAGTGGGTCATCGACACTGCCAGTATATTCGCACATCAAACCAGGGCGCCGGCTTAGAGGCAGAATGCTCCATGATATCCAGCAGCGTGCAAGGTCTATTCCTGTTAAACCATTGGCCACGAAGGCCCGGAGCTTGGACAGTTGAGGGGCATATTTAATTCTCTCCTTGGCGCTTAGCCTTTGTGGAAAAGGGTGAGTGTTGCTGAGCCGTTTCGGACGGAAGCCAGGCAAGGGATTTTCATTGTCAGGGGAGGTATCCTTGCAATAAAACCAAGTTCCGTTCCACTCCTTGGGGTGAGTATGGAGTTTGACATGGGGATAGGTGATTTCCTTCCTCTTCTGAATGGCCATACCGCCCAGTTCGGTATTAGGGCCGTCGGTGAATTCAGTACGGCGGTTTAGATGAAAGAGATCTCTAAATAACTCGACTGAAGGCTCCTCTTGAAGGTATGCCTCAGAAAGTACTTGAAAGTGACATAGATTGGTGACGGAGTTGGGGCCAGTATCCTGTGGACGGAGTTGAAAGTTGGCTAACACATCCCGATAAAATTTAGAGCCGGGCGCTTTGAAGCCCCAGGCCATGTGATCTGCGAAGACCACGACCTCTCCTTCCTGGGGCATGGGAGGACATTCATCTCCAGGAACCCTCCAGTGAATCGTATCTTTGCTATCCAAAGCGCCGATCAGGACAAGGTCGTCCAGCTGTGATTCTGTGACACGGGAGGGAACCCAGTTGCACTCGTACACTTGTTTGGCCCTGACGAGATCTACAAGAAATAGGTGATCCGGTTCAAGGACATGCCGGATAAAAAGGTGTTGATCTAATTACGGTAAACCGGAGGCTGTACCCATAAACCGGTCTTCTACAACGCGGCATCAGATGGATTCTGGCGGTTCAACCAGGGGACTAATGACATATATACCGGTTTAGCAATTTTTTCTCTATGGTGAAGTTAAACCGCCTGGCCTAAGCATCGGAAGCAATTGAAACTATGGATAACTAGTTATGCAGAAACAAATTTCACAAAATCGTGTTACAGCCCGGATCTACAGCAAGCTCACAAAAACAGGAAATATTTCGAAGACTAAGGCGGAAACAGAAGTGAACCATTGAGCGGATATGTGCGGGAGATCTATGAGCTTGGATGAGAAATAGCAAGCGGATGCTAAAGGGATCACTACTAAGCACAACAAGAGTTCACAGATGCATTCAAGGTCAGAGAACAGGTATGAACGCGCAATGAACATAGCAAGAACATGGAACCCCAAGAACAGATCTAGGTTAAGAAGGAGAGAGAACTTACCGGGAACGGAGAAGATGCGGAAAAACGCCGCAACACTCTGGTACGTTCAGGTTGATGCAGCGGCCCGAGACGAGGCAGAGGTCGACGGTGGTGGCGGAGCTCGAAAGCCCGCGACGTGAGGAAGAAGAAGAAGAAGGGACGAAGGGGAAGAGAAAGGAAATGACCCTTCGGTCTTATTTATAAGGCAACCGATCTAGGTCAAACGCGCGAATCCAGGAGCTGTCATTAAGAGGGCGTTATGGATTTCATAATGACGGCATGCCGGTTTACAGTAACCAAAAATGATGACGTCATGCCGGTTTACAGCAATCAAAAATGATGACGACATGGAGATTTGCCAATTAACAGAAGATATCCAAGACGCAAGATGGTCTGAAGGATTGACATGAACCAGTTCAAATCAATCTGGGGCCTAATGTTGGGGATATTACCACCAGGCGTAAACCGGCCTACTTGAGCCGGGTTAACTTCATTAGTGGCGTAAACAGATGAAGGCCCAAGGCCTGTAGTCGGTTAGAACATGTAGCCGTAAACCGGCCTGATGTATGACTTGTATTGTAAGTAAGGAATAGAGAGATACCAACCAGAATACGAGTATGAACCGGTTAGGACTCTATGGACCGACGGGCGTCACCCGTGTATATAAGGGGACGACCCGGCGGCGGTTCAAGAGGGACAACGACAACTCGAGCCTAGGCGAAGCTTGTTTGCTCCCTAGCCATCGAGATCATATCAATTCCATCACAACTAGACGTAGGCTTTTACCTTCATCGAAGGGGCCGAACTAGTATAAAACCCTCGTGTCTTTGTGTCCGCTTTAACCCCTTCAAGTAAACTCGTAGCGATGGCTCCACGACTAAGTCCTTTCGCTAGGACATCTGCCGTGACAAATCCACGACATGGCCCACACCCTATCCACGAGGGTGGGTGGTGGGGGGGAGGGGGGGCCCACCCCCTCTGGGCGCACCCCCCTGTCTCGTGGGCCCCCTGCAGCTCCGCCGACCTCAACTCCAACTCCATATATTCCGTTTCGCAGAGAAAATAGTCAGAGAGGAAGTTTCATCGTGTTTTACGATATGGAGCTTCCGCCAAGCCCTAAGCTCTCTCGGGAGGGCTGATCTGGAGTCCATTCGGGGCTCCAGAGAGGGGGATTCGTCGCGATCGTCATCATCAACCATCCTCCATCACCAATTTCATGATGCTCACCGTCGTGCGTGAGTAATTCTATCGTAGGCTTGCTGGACGGTGATGGGTTGGATGGGATTTATCATGTAATCAAGTTAGTTTTGTTAGGGTTTGATCCCTAGTATCCACTATGTTCTGAGATTGATGTTGCTATGACTTTGCTATGCTTAATGCTTGTCACTAGTGCCCGAGTGCCATGATTTTAGATCTGAACCTATTATGTTTTCATGAATATATGTGTGTTCCTTGCAAGTCTATAGTCACCTATTATGTGTTATGATCCGACAACCCCGAAGTGACAATAATCGGGATACTTCTCGGTGATGACCGTAGTTTGAGAAGTTCATGTATTCACCATGTGTTAATGCTTTGGTCCGGTACTCTATTAAAAGGAGGCCTTAATATCCCTAGTTTCCGCTAGGACCCAGCTGCCACGGGAGGGTAGGACAAAAGATGTAATGCAAGTTCTTTTCCATAAGCACGTATGACTATATTCGGAGTACATGCCTACATTACATTGATGAATTGGAGCTAGTTCTGTGTCACCCTATGTTATAGCTATTACATGAGGAATCACATCCAACATAATTATCCATCACTGATCCAATGCCTACGAGCTTTTCATATACTGTGCTTCGCTTATTTACTTTTCTGTTGCTATTGTTACAATCACTACAAAACCCAAAAATATTACTTTTGCTATCGTTTCCATTACTATCATACTACTTTGCTACTAAATACTTTGCTGCAGATACTAAGTTATCCAGGTGTGGTTGAATTGACAACTCAACTGCTAATACTCAATAATATTCTTTGGTTCCCCTTGTGTCGAAAAAAATAAATTTTGGTTGAATACTCTACCCTCGAAATTTGTTGCGATCCCCTACACTTGTGGGTTATCAAGACTAATTTCTGGCGCCATTGCCAGGGAGCATAGCTCTATTCTTTGAGTCACTTGGGATTTATATCTGTTGATCACTATGAAGAACTTGAAAGATCAAAGAACTAAAATTTATTCCTCAACTATGAGGGGAGGTAAGGAACTGCCATCTAGCTCTGCACTAGATTCTCCTTCTGTTATGAATAGGCTTGCGACTCCTAAACCTGCTACTGCTATGAATTCTGATATGTCGCATGTTATTGATGATGGCACTTCTGCTATGCATGATACTTATGATGAAACTACTTCTATGCTTGATACTACGGTGCCATTAGGTGAATTTCTTGATGAACAACTTACTAAGGCTAGGGACAATGAAATTATTGAAAATGAAATTATTGATGAAAGTGATGATGAAGGTTCTCCTCCTAATTATGAATTGCCTGTTGTTCCTGAGGGTTATGTTATGGATGAAGAAACTGCTAGAGATTTTCTTGCTTCCAATGATAGATCAGATCTTAAGAAATTGTTAGCTAAGCTGAAACAAAAGACTCTAAATGCTAGAATGAAACATGACCCTGCTTTTGCCACTTCACCTATCTTTGTTACTGATAAGGATTATAAATTCTCTGTTGATCTTGAGATTATTACTTTAGTTGAATCCGATCCTTTCTATGGCACTGAATCTGAAACTGTTGTGGCACATCTTACCAAGTTAAATGATATAGCCACACTGTTTACAAATCATGAGAAGTCTCATTATTATTATATCCTTAAGATATTTCCGTTCTGATTAAAGGGTGATGCTAAGACTTGGTTTAATTCCCGTGATCCTGGTTGTGTGCGTAGTCCCCATGATATGATTTATTACTTCTCTGCTAAATATTTCCCTGCTCATAAGAAACAAGCCGCCTTGCGGGAAATATATTATTTTGTGCAAATCGAAGAAGAGAGTCTCCCACAAGCTTGGGGGAGGCTTCTCCGATTACTTAATGCTTTGCCTGATCATCCTCTTAAGAAAAATAAAATACTTGATATCTTCTATAATGGACTAACCGATGCTTCCAAGGACTACTTGGATAGTTGTGCTGGTTGTGTTTTCAGGGAAAGAACAGTCAACCAAGCTGAATTACTACTGAATAATATGTTGACTAATGAAAATAATTGGACTCTTCCTGAGCCAATTCCTGAAGAAATTGAGCCAACTGCTGAGCCTATTCCTAAACCCATTTCGAAGAAGAGAGGTGTTCTATTTCTCAGTCCTGAAGATATGCAAGAGGCAAAGAAATCAATGAAAGAAAAAGGTATTAAAGCTGAAGACGTTAAGAATTTACCTCCTATTGAAGAAATACATGGTCTTAATATACTACATGTCGAAGAACCACATTGTCTTGATAACCCGACACAGGTAGTAAAGGTAAACTCTCTCTATAGATATGATAAAGTTGAAATTCCCTCTACTAAATTTCATAGCCCAGGCTTAGATGAATTTGATGATTTTATGGATAAACAAGCAAATTTCAATGATTATGTTAGTAGAGAATTGAAAAGTAATGTTTATATGATAGGAAGCTTGAGTGATTATATGTCTAGAGTTAAGGGTGAACTTAAACTCACTAGTAAACATGCTTCTATGGTTGCCACTCAAGCTGAACAAGTACTTAAGGCTCAGAATGAATTGCTAGATGAATTAAACAATAAACATGACTTTGCTGTTAGAGTGGCTACTAGAACGGGTAAAATGGCTCAGGAATCTTTGAATCCTGAAGGCTACCCTAAGAGAATTGAACAAGATTCTCAGAATAATAATCTAGATGCTCCTAGTTCTTCTAAGAAGAAGAAAAAGAAAAATGACAGTACTTTGCATGCTTCTAGTGAACCTAATGTAGAAACACCTGATAATCATAATAATACTTCTATCTCTGATGCTGAAACACAATCCGGATATGAACATGAACCTGATGATAACGCTAATAATGATGTTCATGTAGATGCTCAACCTAGTAAAAACAATGATATAGAAATTGAACCTGCTGTTGGTCTTGATAACCCACAATCAAGAAACCAACGTTATGATAAGAGAGATTTTGTTGCTAGGAAGCATGGTAGAGAAAGAGAACCATGGGTTCAGAAACCCATGCCCTTTCCTCCTAAACCATCCAAGACAAAGGATGATGAGGACTTTGAGCATTTTCCTGAAATGATTAGACCTATTTTCTTACGCATGCGCTTAACCGATATGCTTAAAACAAACCCTTATTCTAAAAATATGAAAGATATCATCACTAACAAGAGGAAAATACCTGAAGCTGATATTTCCACCATGCTCGCTAACTATACCTTTAAGGGTGGAATACCTAAGAAACATGGTGATCCTGGAGTACCCACTATGCCATGCTCCATAAAGAAAAAATATGTTAAAATTGCTTTATTTGATTTAGGAGCCGGTGTTAGTGTTATGCCTGTTTCTTTGTACCGTAGACTTGAATTAAGTAAGTTGACACCCACTGGATATCCTTGCAAATGGCTGATAAATCAACTGCTATACCTGTCGGCATTTGTGAGGACGTGCCTGTTGTTGTTGTGAACGTTACTATCTTAACAGACTTTGTCATTCTTGATATTCCTGAGGACGACAATATGTCGATTATCCTCGGTAGACCCTTTTTAAATACTGCAGGTGCTATTATTGATTGCAACAAAGGCAATGTCACCTTTCATGTTAATGGAACTGAGCACACGATACATTTTCCGAGGAAACAACCTCAAGTTCACAACATAAATTCTATTGAGAAAATTCCATCAATCATTATTGGAGGTTTTGTTCCTCTCCCTATTGTCTAGAAAAAGTATGATATTCTTATTATTGGGGATGTTCATATCCCTGTTGAGGTAACCTAGTGTCATTTCGAAATTTCTCTGGTTCCAGTGTTATTCGGAATGAGTTCGTTAACAAGACTTGGTCAACCTTGTTAGTGGATTCATTTTGACGATCATGAGATGGATGAAACTAGAAGGCACAACCTTCTGTACCCACTTTTTATTTTCTGTTATTTAAAATAATAAAGCAAAAATAGTATTATCTGTATGTGTTTTGAATTATCCGTGCAATGAAAAATATCACGAAAATAAAAGTGCTCCAAATGCCCTGCAAATTTAGTATGTTTTTTTATGAAATATTTGAGGATTTTAGGCACTGAAATCACTGCAGGAGGGGCAAGCACCAGGCCACGAGAGTGGAGGGCGCGCCCACACCCCCTGGGCGCCCCCTGTCTCGTGGGCCCCTGGTGGACCCCCTCCACTTATGCCAGCACCCACACACTCCATCTTCTTCCCAAAAAAAAAATCCCCATCCAGCTCAAGCACGAGTTCTAGCTCATTTTGCTGCGATTCTCGATGTCCTTGCTCAAAGCTCCATTCACAAAACTACTTTGGGAGATTGTTGCTTGGTATGTGACTCCTCCATTAGTCCAATTAGTTTTTGTTCTAGTGCTTTATTCATTGCAAATCCTTGCTGCCTTGGTGACCCTGTTCTTGAACTTGCATGTTAAATTTATGAGGTCCCGAGTAATTCCAATGCATGATATAGGCTCTAGGCACATGTAGGAGTAGTTGCTATCAATCTTGTTTAGTTTTATTCACTTTTATTTTTGAAGTTACTAAAATTGCAGAAATTTTCAGGAAATGTTAAGGAGATTTTTGAGGGGCTCTTCTAGCCAATGCTCCTAGGAAAAACAAGCTAAAGAGAAGGAAAAGGCCAAGTATAATCTTCCTCGCATAGCGGAAGTACGGCCGTGTGAATGGCCATGCGATGATTTCCTGAGAGAAGATGGAATTTATGAAGATTTTTATTCTTTGATCGAGAATGCAGGCCTCACGATTTCCTCCATGACTGAATCGATCAGTATCTCTTACTCACCAATACTTTCGTGCAAAACTTTTATTATTATCCTAAGAAGTCACCGCTTTCAGTATCATTTCATTTATATGATGAATTCAGGGAAATGTCTTTACATGATTTTTGCGCGGTATGTAGGATACCCTTTGAGGGAAAATTAGAGGAACCACATCTTAGGGATGTGGATGGCTTTGTTAATACTATCACTGTAGGGGATCCAAAGAGGGGTTCCGATGCGAGAATCTCTAGCATACACTTTACTGTTTCATGCTACTTTGCCATATTTGCTAGTAGATGCTTGATTGGTCATGGAAACAGTGGAAACTTCAATGTTCCAGATATTATTATTCTATTCCATGCCTTGTTTGGTGATAATAGTTTTAGTATGCGTGCCTTTATTGCTAAACGTTTAAACCTGAATCGTACAAAAGGCCCCATCTTTGGAGGTGTCTATGTTGCACGTCTTGCTAAATATTTTGAGATACCTATTAGGCACTATGAGAAAGAGGAAACAATATTGCCTCCTTACATTTTAGATTACAGGAGCATGGTAGCACATGAGTTTATTGTTCATAATGGTGATAAGATGCTCCTGTATAACTTGAGATTTAATAAGAAACACAATGAGACTATTATTCTGCCTGCACCTCTGTTGTTTGATTTGACTATAGATAATTATTTTATCACGCCGGAAGCGGTGTATGCTCATCAAGGCCAAGCATACACTCCAAAGCCTGAGCCCGAGCCGGAACCTTCACCGGACCCTTATCGTGCATCATCTTATCAGTGGGATTCGGAGGAAACGGCCAGCCAGTGGTATCCTGATTAGACCCCTCAGTACACCGGGGAGAGTAGCCACTATCCATGGCCATAAACCAACTTAGGCCAAAATCCTAAGCTTGGGGGAGTACGTATTTCTCACCGACTTTACATTCATGTTCACACACTATTCTAGTCATCGGTGCTCATACTCTTTCATTGTATTATCCATGCTAGTTTAATTTTCTTTTTCTAGTTTTCTTCTTGTGTGTTTGATAAACCTTAAGAAAAACCAAAAAAATTAGTTAGTTTAATTTCCATGCTTGTAGTAGAAATTAAAATGAAAACCCAAAAAGATTTCTCGTTCTTATTTTACTTGTTGGGAGCTTTCCCATGTAAATAGTTTTATTTTCTTTCCTTTCCTTTGGGGGTCGAGAGTAGAAGACCATATTGAAAATGTTTAGTGGCTCTCATATGCATGATTGTTTACTTAACTTAGAGCCATATTATTTGTCTTCTCTCTTGAGTTGAATGCTTGCAGATTCTAGATTAGTCCAATGCACGTGCACTATTATTATTATACACATTGTTCGGTCGTGCAAGTGAAAGGCAATAATGACGATATATGATGGACTGATTGAGATGAGGAAAGCTGGTATGAACTCGACCTCTCTTGTTTTTGTAAATATGATGAGTTCATCATTCTTGATTCAGCCTATTATGAAGTAATCATATTTGCAATGACATTTAGAGATTATAATTGCTTGTGCCATGCTTGATTAGCTATGAGTTATAATGGTTTACCTTGCGTGCCAACATGCTATTAGAATGATTATGATGTGGTATGATGGGATGGTATCCTCCTTTGAATGAATTGAGTGACTGGACTTGGCACATTTTCATGCATGTAGTTGAAACAAATCAACATAGCCTTCACGATATTTATGTTCATGGTGGATTATATCCTACTCATGCTTGTACTTGGTGTGAATTAATTTTAATGCATGTTTATGACTGTTGTCGCTCTCTCAGTTGGTCGCTTCCCAGTCTTTTGCTAGCCTTCACCTGTACTAAGCGGGAATACTGCTTGTGCATCCAAACTCCTTAAACCCCAAAGTTATTCCAATGAGTCCACCATACCTTCCTATATGCGTTATCTACCTGCCGTTCCAAGTAAATTTGTATGTGCCAAACTCCAAACCTTCAAATGAAATTTTGTTTTGTATGCTCGAGCAGCTCATGTTTCAACTAGTGCTGCCTATATCTTCCATGCTAGGTGGGTTATTCTCAAGAGGAGTGGACTCCTGTCCTCATTCAGGAGAAAGGGCCGGTAACCGGGATGCCCAGTCCCATGATCCAAAAAGATCAAAGCAAATCAATATAATTAAACAAAACTCCCCCGAGGGCTGTTGTTAGTTGGAGGCACTCGTTGTTTCGAGCAAGCCATGGATTGATGCTTGTTGGTGGTGGGGGGTATAAACTTTTACCATTCTGTTTGGGAACTGCCTATAATGCATGTAGTATGGAAGATACAACCATCTCATAGTTGTTGCGTTGGCAGTGAAAGTATGCCGCTCAAAATGTTATTCAATCTCTATTTTAAAATCGAGCTCTGGCACCTCTATGTCATGTCTTGAGGACGGTGGGTTTTGCCGGTGGCCGGGGTATTCGGAGGTGAGGAGAGACGGCAAGATCTAAGGCGAGGTAGGAAGGTAGGAGAAGGAACAGAGGGGATAAACAGAGAGAGCGAGAGGTTCAGAATGTTTTCATTTCTTCGATACCGCTACAGCGGATGGCCGTTGCTTATATATGCAACCAGCTTGTTACAACTCAACCCTGGCCCACGGCCCACCACACCACTCCTGGCCCAAACTAGATGTTTGAATCGCCCGCCAGCACTTTACGTCTCCTTCGGTGTTGCTTTACGCCTTCCCACCTGTGTGACGCCCATTGTCAGCATGCTAGTACTGACAGTACCCTCCCCAGGAGAACCAGCCTGTCCCCATGCTGGTGCTTTCGGGTAACACGCGCGCAGCACCTCATAGTCTTCCCAAGTTGCTGCAGCCGCTGGAATCGAGTACCACATCACCAGAATTTGTAGATGCGCGGCATTGCCTTTCTTGACCAACCTGCGATCAAGGATCTCCTCGGGTACCAATCCAGGGCTTGATAGATCCAGTGGTTCTGGCAGCGTCTTGAACACTGGGGTATGATCTGGAATGTGTTCTTTGAGCTGTGAGACATGAAACACTGGGTGTACCATACTGCCTCGAGGTAGTTCCAGTCGATAAGCTGCTGCGCCCACCTTTGCCAGAATCTTGAAAGGGCCAAAGAACTTCATTGCTAGCTTCGGACATGGTCGATTCACTATTGACGATTGTGTGTATGGTTGCAGCCTGAGGTAGACCATCTCCCCTTCAGAGAATTGGCGATCAGATCGTTTCTTGTCTGCATATTGTTTGTACTTGCACTGAGCCCTGGCCAGGTATTCCTTCAGTAATGCAGTGTGCTGTGTGTGTGTTGCTAGCCATTCCTGAACATCTGGGTTCAATGACTTTGTCTGACCCTGAAGTTGTCCCACGTTAGCTTCATGATCGTACAGTGCCTTGTATGGGGTACAGCCCAACGAAGAATGGTACGTGGTGTTGTACCAGAACTCAACTTGTGGTAACCAAGAGGCCCACTTGTGGGGAGAAGCATGTACTGCACATCGCAAATACATCTCCAGACATTGGTTGACTCTTTCGGTTTGACCATCCATCTGTGGGTGATATGCAGTGCTCATCTGTAGCTCAGTTCCCCACACTCTAAACAATTCTTTCTAGAAAGCACTTGTGAATATCTTGTCTCGATCATACACAATGGACAATGGCAAGCCATGCAGTTTGACAATTGTATTGAGGAACACTTTTGCCACTGAAGCTACTGTAAAAGGATGTTTCAGAGGTATAAAATGACTCACTTTTGTGAAACGATCCACCACCACTAGAATAGCATTGTATCCATCTGATTTAGGAAAACCCTTGATAAAGTCCATGATGATTGCTTGCCAAGGACCATCTGGGATTGGTAGAGGCTGGAGAAGATCTGGCACCCTACACAACTCATGCTTAGCCCGCCGACAAATACTGCACTGCTTAACAAAGTTTTCCACATCCTTCTTTAAGCCCTGCCAACTGAACAATTGTTTGACTCTGTGATAAGTGGGCAGCATCCCAGAGTGACCCCCAATAGGAGTTGAATGAAAAGCTTGAATTAGTTTGGTTTGAAGGCCAGCATTTGCTCCCACCCATATTTTCTCTTCATGTTTGATCAGACCATCTTGGAGCTTGAATCTAGGGCACGCATCTGCATCTACTGCAATTTTCTGTAGCATGTTCTGGGCAGCAGGATCCACAGTATAAGAGTTCAATATCTCTTGTATCCACAGAGGTTTGCTGGTGGAAGCAACTTGCATAGTAAACAAGTGTGCCACTCTGGATAATGCATCTGCAGCAGTATTTTCTATTCCCTTTTTATACTGAATGGAAAACTGTAATCCAACTAGCTTTGTCATTGCCTTCCTCTGCAAATCAGATGTCAGATTTTGATCACCTAGATGGCACAAACTCTAGTGGTCAGTTTTGATCACAAAGGGGGCTCTGGACAGATATGATCTCCATCTATCCACAGCCATCATTATGGCCATGAATTCTTTTTCATAAATGGAAATTTTCTGACTATTTTTACCCAAGGCCTTGCTGTAGTATGCAATGGGATGTCCCTCCTGTGTGAGTACTGCACCTATCCCAGTGTTGCAAGCATCTGTTTCCACTGTGAAAGATTTGTTAAAATCTGGCAAGGCCAACACAGGTGTAGTGGCCATAGCTTGTTTCAGAAGCTGAAAGGCAGCTTGTGCAGATTCGGTCCACTGGAATGCTTGTTTCTTCAACAAAATAGTGAGAGGTTTAGCCAGCATGCCATAGTTCTTGACAAACTTCCTATAGTAGCTAGTTAGTCCCAAGAATCCTCTCAATTCTGTGACATTAGAGGGTGTAGGCCAATCCACCATAGCAGCAGTTTTGGCAGGATCAGTGGTTACTCCTGCAGCAGTAATAATGTGGCCCAGATACTCCATGGACTTCTGAGCAAAAACACATTTGCTTTCCTTAACAAACAGGTTGTTCTCCTTGAGTACTGCAAATACTTCTTGCAAATGTTGCAGATGTTCTTATAATGTCCCACTGAACACCAATATGTCATCCATGAATATGAGTACAAATTTTCTATTTGAACCTTTGAAAATGAAATTAATGAAACATTGGAAAGTAGCTGGAGAAGTACATAATCCAAAGGGCATCACCTTAAACTGGTATTGTCCATTATGTGTCTTGAATGTTGTTTTAAACTCATCTGCTTCTGCCATCCTTATTTGGTGGTAGCCTGATCTCAGATCCAACTTGGAGAACCATTGAGCACCTCCTAATTCATCCAACAGCTCATCAATCACAGGCATTGGAAATTTGCTTTTAATAGTGAGTGAGTTGAGCTTTCTATAGTCCACACAAAACCTCCATGTGCCATCTTTTTTCTTGACCAACAGTACAGGTGAAGCAAAAGGGCTCAAACTAGGTGAGATCAGACTAGATTGCAACATCTCTGAAACCTGCTTCTCTATCTCATCTTTCTGCAGGGGAGAGTACCTATATGGTCTGCAGTTGACAGGTACAACATCTGGTACTAAGTGTATCTCATGGTCAAACTCCCTGTGGGGAGGTAGGGTTTTTGGATCCACAAATGCAGCTTTATTTTCTTGTAACAGTTTCTGTACTTCTTCTGGCACTTCAGTTGTTTGAGCAACACAAATGTGATGCAGAATAGCAGTAGCGCATATGTCATTGCCCTTGTCCCACTTCTGCAGTTGCTCCATGGACACTTCTTGGATTTGCTCTTGTTTAACAATCAACACTCCTTGTAGCTTGATCTCTTTCCCTTGGCAGTTAAACTTAATCCATTTATCAGCCCAATGACATTGCATAACTCCCCATTTCTCTAGCCAGTCCATTCCCAAAATAATGTCACATCCTCCCAATTCCAACACATGCATTGGTGTGGAAAAATCATGACCCTGAATCCACCAATTCAAGTTGGACACAAACTCTGTACAGTCCACTTTATCTCCATTTGCTAGTTTCACATGCAGAGGAGATGCTAATTTCTCTGCAGTTACTGGTACTCTGCTCAACAAGGCTTTATCTAAAAATGTGTGAGTGCTCCCTGAGTCAATCAAAATCAGCACCACTTGATTACCCACAAGAGCTCGGAGTTGTATTGTTTTAGGGTGAGCAGCACCTGACAGAGCAGTAACTGAGATATGAGCACATTCAGGTTGATAGTCGTCGATCAGAGCATCCAGTATTGCATCTGAAATGATCTCATGAGGATCTATCATTTCTGCTGTCTTTAACTAAGCTATAGGTGCAGGTGCTTTGTTGCAGTTGTGCCCAGGTATGTATTTCTCCCCACAACTGTAACACAAACCATTAGCACGTCTGTACTCCTTGAGCTGCTTGGCCTTCCACAACTCACCGGAGCGAAATTGTTTCTGCTGTCATTCCTAGTCGCTGTATTCTTAGTGAAACCAGACTTGAATGTCTTCTATTGGTTTAAGAGCCCTTCCTGTATTGCAGCATACATAGAAGCCGTTTGCACATTGACAGGAAGCTAAAGTTCCACCACACTCCGCAGTTCCTCTTTCAGCCCCATGACAAATCTGGTCACCAAAAACGTGTCACTGATGGCTAGTTCGTATAGCCTGATATTGTACACCAACTGTTGGAATTGTACTTTGTATTCCTCGACTGAACCCTGTTGCTTGAGCATCATTAGAGACTTCAGTCGCTCTTGGTGTATGTTCACATCGAATTCCTATAACACAGCTGCCCGGAACTGTTCCCAAGTATGAAACGCGCTGTGCTGTTTGAATGCCTGATACCAGTGGGCTGCGTTGTCTGACAGATACAGAGAAGCGGATGTAACTTTGAAGTTGTCAGGTATGTGATACAGCTGAAAAAATGCTTCACACTTGTCCAACCAAATCCTCACATCTGTGCCATCGAATCGCGGAAAATCCATCTTAGGCATCCAAGCGCATTTCCCTGTGGACTCATCCCCTCCCACAGCAACTCCATGGCCAGCAGGCGGCATCTGAATGGGAACTGGGGGAAAACGCGGTGGTGCGCGATACTAACCTGATGGATTTGCACCCAGAATGCCGTCCGACACCTCCGAAGCAGTCGGTGACGAACTTCCACTCCCTTGCGCACAATTTTGCTTCCCCAACTGTGCCGCATGCGCTTGCTCCTGCTGCACCTTCCCCAAAGTGTCACAGGACAAATTGACCTTCATTTGTACCTGATCTAGCCGATTTCCCTGCTCCGATAGCTTGGCATCCAGGGCTTCTAGCTTCTCGCAGATGCCATCTACCGCGGTTAGCTTCGCCTGCGCCGCTCGAATCTCAGCTAGTTCCTGCAGCATCCGCGTCTGGAACGCCTCCATCTCTTCCGCGATGTAACGCGTCTGCGGATTGGGCTTGAATGCCGCCGTGGTGACGAATTTTCCCCAAATCAACCCACCTCGGGTCAGGATTTACGCAGATCGAACCCTTAGGTGATCCGCTACCGTCGCGTTGGAGTTTGCCGGGTACGAATTGGGAAAAAAAATTTGTGGTAGCCCGAGCGGAAGCGGTGGCTCTGATACCAGATTGTCACGTCTTGAGGACGGTGGGTTTTGCCGGTGGCCGGGGTAGTCGGAGGTGAGGAGAGACGGCGAGATCTGAGGCGAGGTAGGAAGGTAGGAGAAGGAACAGAGGGGATAAACAGAGAGAGCGAGAGGTTCAGAATGTTTTCATTTCTTCGATACCGCTATAGCGGATGGCCGTTGCTTATATATGCAACCTGCTCGTTACAACTCAACCCTGGCCCACGGCCCACCACACCACTCCTGGCCCAAACTAGATGTTTGAATCATCCGCCAGCACTTTACGTCTCCTTCGGTGTTGCTTTACGCCTTCCCACCTGTGTGACGCCCATTGTCAGCACGCTAGTACTGACACTCTACAAATCCCTGCTTCCCTCTGTGAAGGGCCTATCTATTTACTTTTATGTCCAGTCATCACCTTCTTATTAAAAAGCACCCGCTGGAGAGCACAGTGTCATTTGCATGTGTTACTATTGGTTTATATTGGGTATGACTTGACTTGATCTCTTTTACCATGAATTACAATGTTTAGTCAGTCCTTGATCTTTAAAGGTGCTCTGCATTTATGTTTTGCGGTCTCAGAAAGGGCTAGCGAGATACCATTTTGTTATATCATGTTATGATTGTTTTGAGGAAGTGTTGTCATCCGAGTTTTATTATTATGGCTCGCTAGCTGATTATGCCATTGATATAAGTAATTGTGAGACCGAGGTGTTATTGTGAGTATGGTTAGTTCATAATATTTGCTGAAACCTGAATGCTAGCTTTGCATGTTTACAACAACAAGAGCAAACAGAGTTTGTAAAAGTTTTTCTTTATCACTTTCAGTTTACCAACTGTATTGCTTGAGGACAAGCAAAGGTTTAAGCTTGGGGGAGTTGATACATCTCCAACGTATCTACTTTTCCAAACACTTTTGCCCTTGTTTTGGACTCTAAATTGCATGATTTGAATGAAACTAACCCGGACTAATGCTGTTTTCAGCAGAACTGCCATGATGTTGTTTTATGTGTAGAAAACAAAAGTTCTCGGAATGACATGAAAATCCTCGGAGACAAGTTTCAGAAAATATAAAAAATACTGGCAAAAGATGAAGACCAGGGGGCCCACACCCTGTCCACGAGGGTGGGGGGCGCGCCCACCCCCTCTGGACGCGCCCCCTATCTCGTGGGCCCCCTGCAGCTCCGCCGACCTCAACTCCAACTCCATATATTCCGTTTCACGGAGAAAAAAATCAGACAGGAAGTTTCATCGCGTTTTACGATACGGAGCCGCCGCCAAGCCCTAATCTATCTCGGGAGGGCTGATCCGGAGTCCGTTCGAGGCTCCGGAGCGGGGGATTCGTCGCCATCGTCATCATCAACCATCCTCCATCACCAATTTCATGATGCTCACCGCTGTGTGTGAGTAATTCTATCGTAGGCTTGCTGGACGGTGATGGGTTGGATGAGATTTATCATGTAATCAAGTTAGTTTTGTTAGGGTTTGATCCTTAGTATCCACTATGTTCTGAGATTGATGTTGCTATGACTTTGCTATGCTTCATGCTTGTCACTAGGACCCGAGTGCCATTATTTCAGATCTGAACCTATTATGTTTTGATGAATATATGTGTGTTCTTTGTCCTATCTTGCAAGTCTATAGTCACCTATTATGTGTTATGATCCAACAAGCCTGAAGTGACATTAATCAGGATACTTCTTGGTGATGACCGTAGTTTGAGAAGTTCATGTATTCACTATGTGTTAATTCTTTGGTCCGGTACTCTATTAAAAGGAGGCCGTAATATCCCTTAGTTTCCGCTAGGACCCCACTGTCATGGGAGGGTAGGACAAAAGATGTCATGCAAGTCCTTTTCCATAAGCACGTATGACTATATTCGAAATACATGCCTACATTACATTGATGAATTGGAGCTAGTTCTGTGTCACCCTATGTTATAGCTATTACATGAGGAATCGCATCCGACATAATTATCCATCACTGATCCAATGCCTACGAGCTTTTCATATACTGTGCTTCGCTTATTTACTTTTCTGTTGCTATTGTTAAAATCACTACAAAACCCAAAAATATTACTTTTGCTATCGTTACCATTACTATCATACTACTTTGCTACTAAATACTTCGCTACAGATACTAAGTTATCCAGGTGTGGTTGAATTGACAACTCGACTGCTAATACTCAAGAATATTCTTTGGCTCCTCTTGTGTCGAATCAATAAATTTGGGTTGAATACTGTACCCTCGAAAGCTGTTGCGATTCCCTACACTTGTGGGTTATCACACATGTAATTTATCATATCCAGTAAACTTGGTGGCTAAGGCAAGCATGATTATATGAATAAGAGTTGCAGTCTTTACCTCAAAACGCTCCTTCATCAGATTTACTAAGCTGGCTTCATAATCACGACTCGTGTAAAGGTGGTTTAAATACCCTGAGTGAATTTCTTGAGGACTGAGTTGAGCATAGCTGTCCAGATTGGTTGACCATTTGCCTTTATCACCAACAGAGAATTCCTCCTAGGCACTGTGTTTTGATAAAACTGTGGGTTGGCCTGGCGTTGTATAACCATGCCCGGTTATAGCAACATCATCATCACCAGCCTTATCTTCAATGTGTTTGACAGGGCTTGGCGGCTTTGCAGGGCTTGATGGATTGATAGTTGTGTCCACATCCATCGGGTCAGCATCAACATTGTGATCAACCAGAGGCGGTTCATCAACTGTGGCTTCAGAAGCTTCATGAGAGGTTCCTACTTATTGCTGCTCCGGCTCAGAAGGATTCCCAGGAGTTTTCATCACCCTCACCTTCTTACTAGGCTTGGCCATGGCCCTATGAATAAAATGCAAGGCAAGGTTAGCACAACAGTTGAGTATATGATTGAAAGTAAAGGTTTGGTAGCATTACCCTGGCATTGGTTTAAAGGTCGGGACATGAGTTCCCGTTGAGTTGCCAGAGGAGGAATGAGATGTTCCCTGATAATTTGAATCGGAGGGATTAAGAGGTTGTTGATAAAGACCAGCCCTGGGATAAATTAAGTCGGAAGTGGTTGAGACCTCTGAACGATGCTTGCGAGGAGCAGGGGTATTTGGTAAGCTGGAAGAGAGGATCCCGCTTCTGCTGCTTCTTCAAAATAAAGTTGGGATCCAGATAAGCTAAAGGATGAGAAAACCTTACTTTTCGGTTTGCCTAATGAGTTTTTTGTTTTGGCATAGACTCTGAGCCAGAGGAAAGAACAATTACCTCGTCATCACCCACACGGCTGGCCTCGGCTTCCTCCTAATAACAATCATTGTCAATGAGATGTATAAAAAAAGAGCCAAGACAGTCAAGTTCTACCTCCGACTCATCATCATCACCGTCATCATCAAAGTTTAAATTGGCGGGCTCGGTGGTCTTCTTCTTGGCAGGCCTCTTGGTGACTTGGTTTTGGTACTAGCCGGTTTTGCTGGCTTATCTTGTTGTTTCTTCTTCCAAAAGGAAGAGTCGTCCTGTTGAGGTAAAAAAGATAATAAGTGGGTAGTATTAGTAAAAATATGATTGAATAAGTGTGCAACACTTACAGCGGGCGGTTTGTTGAAAGTGCAAAAAGGACTAAGTCCTGTCTTACTACAATCTGCCCAAGATTCATTCAACAACGCCTTGGTGGCCTCAGGAATTTTTGCGTCTGACAGTTGAATGTCATAGTGGCGTTGGGGATCTTTCAAATTGCCAGTATACTCGCACATTAAGCCAGGGCGACGGCTTGGCGGCAAGATCCTCCAGGTGGCCCAACACCGTACAAGGTCAATGCCAGTTAAACCATTAGCCATAAAGGCCCTGAGCTTTGAAAAAGTTGGCGCATATTTGGCCCACTCCTTCGTGCTGAT